>NC_047032.1:8376131-8404537 GCF_902652985.1 Pecten maximus
GTCTATGAAAAAGAACTCATGTTTGAGAAAATATATAATGCATGAATAGTAATCAAAATTTTGTATGTAATTATGAATAACTAAATGTATATAATAATATATATAATTAATGCTTTCCCCTGGCATATAGCTACCAACACACAGAGAGTGGAATACCAGCACAAGAGGCATATATTTCATTTATCCTGCAACTGCGCCACTGCATTGTCGGAATACACCCACCATATTCATTTTGGCTGTATAACGGCAGTGACGGAAAACAGCTGTTTTTTGGAATCTTAGCATGTGCGTCGATTCGATTAGCCTACTTCCAAGTAAATCAACGTTTAAAAGGCGAACATATTTGGATTATTGTTGATACCATTTCACTTCAAAATGATTATTTTTGATGACTGCACAGTTGCAGGATAAACAAAACACTTGGTCAGTGTTTTAAAACATAAGCTGTATTTTTGGCTGATCAGCACAGAAAGACAAAAGTGGCCCGCCAAGACTCGCCACTTTTGTCTTTCTTTACCCTTGCCAAAATACAGCTTATATTTTAAGACACTTACCATGTATTCTCTATATATGTCCCATTATGTTCGTAGCTCTGACAATGCATACCAGGTACCAGTCAGTGTAAATTTATTGGCAATACCTCTAAGTCAATAATACAAGGCCAGTTACCAGCACACTTTGTCAGATATCTATGACAAAGAATGACTTACAAGTGCCCTTTTAGTACATATTGAAACAGGAAAGCAGATTGTTCCCTAACCTCAGCTTGCTAGACGTTTTACTAAATAAAGTTTTACTGCATGTAGCTCTGATAAACTCAAGAATTGGTGTTAAACATATACCATTTATAACCAATATACAATACCTGTGTTCATGTAGTTGAAGGCCATGTGTGACATGTCCTACCTTACATATATGGATAAATGAGATATTTATGTAACCCAGAACACCCATTTAGTCCCATCTAGGTGTTTTATTCCGTCCGTATAGACCCTCGCTTTACGCTAGTCAAAATTTCATACTGTTGACCCGCCATTTTGTAAGTGACAGTACCACTAACCACCCGGATCGGAACGCAATGGACCGAAAAAAGACCACATATCATTTATTGTCTTTTCTTCTTACATTGTTTAAAATAAGAAAACTAAGCTTATTATTTCCCAAAACCTGTGTGTACATTCAATTCAAAAAATCATTATTTATAAATTATAAGCGGTAAAAATATATATATAAATAAATGTTGTATTTTTTTCTTTTCACTCCATCGCGCACTGATTAGGGTAATTAGTTCGACCGCGACCTACATAGTTAGCAATATGGCACCAAGTCAAGTATGAAATTTTGACTAGGGTACAGCGAGGGTCTATACGGACGAAATAAAACACCTAAGTGGGACTAAATGGGTGTTTTGGGGTAAATAAATATCTCATTTATCCATATATGTAAGGTAGGTGTTATGTCACACCCTATTTTATTGTATTTGAACCAAATTCTTAGCGACAACAAACGGTGTCGGATAATTCCACGTTTTCATATATATAGTAGTGCGCTCTGGCCCTACACCAGACATGGTGACAGGGCCAGAGGAAACTCGGGCTACTACCTTACATATCTCATAACACCCATTTAGTCCCATCTAGGTGTTTTATTTTGTCTGTATAGACCCTAATCTGCACAGAATGCTCGTGACATAAATATTGAAATTGGTACTCCCAGTCCGAATTTCTGGCCTAGGCCTTGACACCCTGTCAGAGGAAACTCGGGCTACGTACCCAGCACGTAAACTTGACTGCACTCGTTTCCATGGGTCGCTGATCATGGCAAGGTGGTGTGCCAGTGTATTTATATTGACAGTAAATGTGGCAACTCTACAAGCAAACCGTTCGTTTATGGTCAGTAGCATGACACTTCACATGGCTTCATGTATTATGACCTTGATACTGACCAGGAATCGGAACAGTTAACAAATTTCAGTTGCAGAGAAAGAATGCCAAGAGTTGATAGGATTTGAACATGCATATGCATTATATGTCATGCTTTGTTTGAACATTAGGCGATACTTACATGTTGTGTTTGATGCCTTTGTCAAGCACGAAGTTTTATTTCAGTCTTGAATGATGCAGGAAAGCTGACCCGGGGTGATTCTCGACATGTTTCTGTCTATGACGCCATGTTTACAGGTGCATGTGTTCAAGGGAGGCCACTCTAAAAGACAAATCCACCGGAGTTATCATTCCTGCTACCAGCAATTAGATATAGACTCGCAGTGGATGTGGCCTCATGCCAGACCACCTCTATATTATGAGGAAAATTCCATAAAATTACAATATATTACTACTTAAGCCTTATAACTCCATATGTACTGCCACACAAGAAAATATGGTAACGGTGTCCAAACAAAACTAGAATATCACTAAATTAAATATTGCCCTATAAATTTATTGAAACAAATATTTTGCCTCGATCGTATCTACTTGATGGTTCCTCATCTCAGATCATCAGGTTAGCAAATTAATTGACAGAAGAACTCAACGCCTCAATACAAGTCCAATATATATAATTCAGGTACAGCAAATAAATAGTCACAATGGTCTCTCACTCTCTTCTAATCACAGGCGCTTGCATAGGAAATGTTATTTTCATTTTTTTAATATGACAGTGGTAGGCTATATGGACTCTGTACACTTTCACACAGTACACATACCACAGATATTAATTGTTAAATTCTCATTTTCTATGCAAGCGCCTGTGCTTCTAATTAACGAATAATTAGATGATGTAATGATGTAACAATTACTGTAAATAGTCTAGTAGCGTAGACGTATAATTGTACACAATTTCACAGCCAAACTGTTTATAGATCTCTATTATTGTAAATGATTTGTATTTTTAGTTATTGTAACATCAACATTTTAATAACAAAATAAAGTTTATAATTCAACAACTTGTATATCTATATTTCATTAAAATCAGTTTAATACTCGAGTAAAACAACCTCCAGTTTACGTATGTAATTAAACAGTAATGAGTACTCTTTAATCTTGAAACTAATAAATATTAAATACTACAGCTCTTTTAGTAGAGTAACAATTAGCTTTTAAGTCACTTATAAATATATATGGAATTTAATCAAGGCATCAGTTTCGCTATTATAAGATTAAACTATAAATATCTTGTAATTTCGAATCATGATATGTCAATTACCTAGCTATAACACCATAGCTATATCGGTCTATGGAAAAGTTCGTTACATCGAAAACTTCGATTTGTAAAAATTCGAATCATACATAAGTTCGATACAGCGAGAAATTCGAATCAACGAAGTTCAAATCATCCAGGTTTGACTTTATTATATAAGAAGATACTAGACTCTTATAATAACAAGTATCAATAACCTTAGAAATAGACAACAGTTAGTTATGGAAATTGATCAAGGCATCAATTTCACCATTACAAGATTAAACTCTAATTATCTTGTAATAGATATACAAAAGGATAATAGACTATTGTATCAATAATAAGAATTACATATAGCTATTTATGGAAATCGATCAAGGCATCAATTTCACTATTACAATATTTCAACCCAAAGATCTTGTAATGAGTATAAGGGAAAATACGTACTAGACTCTTGTATTAACAGTTATGGAAATTAACCAAATATCAATTTCTCTTTTACAAGATTAAATTCCCAAATATCTTGTAATATCTCATTTACCTTATTAATTATTTAAAGCTTGGTCAAAATATAACTAATTATTTATATTATTTAAAATGTTATGGAAATCGGTTACGTTGCTACATCTTTATTGTAAGAATATTGCCAAATATCTTACAATCAATGGTAGGGAGTATAACTCCTCAGAATTTGTTTGTTTGTTTGTTTTTGTTTAACGTCCTATTAACAGCCAGGGTCATTTGAGGAACGTGCCTGGTTTTGGAGGTGGAGGAAAGCCGGAGTAACCGGAGAAAAAACACCGGCCTACGGTCAGTGCAAGGCAACTGCCCCACTTGGGTTTCGAACTCGCCACCTAGAGGTGGAGGGCTAACTCCTGGGAAAAAATGTATCTTTCATAAACTAGACAGGTGGATGAATATAATCTGATGTCGAGAGATGTGAGAGTTAAAGTTCACGATTTATTTTTTCAATCAACGTATTTTAGGCTTTTTAGCCTTCGGCTGACGAGAAAACATAGGAAATTGTGCAGAATGGGTAAAGTATGGAGTGTAAGGAAGGAAGGAAGGAAGGAAGGAAGGAAGGAAGGAAGGAAGGAAGGGTCGTCTGTCTAACTGATACTGTAATTAATTTTCAAAGATTCGAATAAGTCCTAACCTAGCACTGTTTAGCAGCTATGCTTACCATAGCGAAGATGGACGGAGAGGAGAGAAGACCCCTGTTCTATCAATTTATTTTATCGATATTTTTGACGTCCGTCTGATATGAAAAGTGTAACAGGTTGATATATATTTATATTGTGTAAGAATTATATTATGGATGTTGGTATTATGGAAGGTCTTGATGTAAGGAACCTAAAATGGTTGTGTGATAGCATAGTTGTGTGATGAAAGATAGTGGTGTAAAGACCCTTAATGTTGTGTTACCGTACAGTATGTAAGAAATTTGTGGAATGCGAGTACTTTTAGTCACCTGGCATCTACGGACATTTTTATTGGTCATAGTATTAAAGGTACAGGTTGAAGAACTAGGGAACCGGTAGAGCTTTACTTGCAAGTAGGTACTGAGTGATATAACTCCCCATCATATGATTGGATAATTTAGAACCAAAGAAATTCTGTAAACCCCTGCAGGATCTGTAGGGTAAGTTTTATATGTAACATGAGCAGATTTTTTGAGTCCTTCAATATTTGTTACATCTCACCACCTTTGAATTAAAAAAATAAACTTAGAATAAACTTCAATCTAATCATTTAATACAAACATTTGTGCATGGCTACGCGTGGTTTTGACAAAACACAACCCCATAGTATTGATACCGTTTAGTAGAGAAATGGGCGTTTTTCTTTTCATACATCCATGATGTAACTGGACACCTATCAACTTAAGGAGTCGGTATTCTAGAAGAAATCAATGCTGAACTAAAAAAATAGAAAACTATTACGTTTTGATGCGACATATTTCATCCTCTTATTGTGTAGGTATAATGCTATAATGCTATGTAATCAAGAATTTGTGTGAAAATATTTACAGATGTAACTAGACACCATTGCGTCATTGGAACAATTTCTTCAGTTTGAATTAAACCATTTACACTTTAGTTTTTTTTGTAAATGTAAAACAACCACAAGTTATTTCAATCATGCTTATCATAAAGATTAATTAAAAGGAGATGGTTTATGGAGTGTTTTCCTCATTTGTGTCTTTTGTTGCATCTTTCATCAAATAAATTCATGCATATAAGTATATGTTCATCTCCAGTCAAAAAGAGTCAAATAAACAACACAAAATCAAATTATATCATGAAAATAATAATCAAACATTATATTTAGTTAATTCAAAAGAGTAGAAACATGTAACAACATTTATGAGGACAAATGATATACAATTTGATTTGTCACATGGCTTATAAATATTGATTTATTTTGGTAAATTTCTACAATGCATACATTTAACTCAAATTGTACACATACAATGTAATAGTTAGAATCATGTCATGTATTAAAAAAGATGAATTTTGTATATCACCAACATTGAAAAAATAATGCAAAAGGGAAAGATTACGCTTACTCTTAAAATAGAGGTAAGCTTCAAATGTTCTGTATCATTATAAAATAAGTATAGAGAACAATTTTTCATTTTTCCGCCGAAGAAAGAATACCAAAAGCATAGAAATCTTTTCCATAAGTTTTAGCGGAAGTCAGTTTAGGCATAGTTTACATTTTTGATATAACAAGAAATATTGTGTTCATTTAAAGAATCAAGATAATCAGAATGTAAAGATAATGAAAACAATAATTTTCTCTGATATGTAGGAATTTGATAATTTTAAGACTTGTACAAATTGAAAACACAACACCACAATATCAAAGCAACTCAATTCATTATTAACTTGAAGCTTTACAGCTCAACATTGGCTGACATGTGCACTGTACTAGAGCCAAGTAGAATGGAACCAATGTTATATAGAGAATCGACAAAAGCCTAATTATACATAATATGATTCTTAGTTTGAATAACATCATAAAATATATACCAACTAATCAACATTAAACGTGTTAAGCTAGTTGTGGGTTTTGTTGTTAAAACTTGAAATTCATCTTCTATATCACCAGATATGTAGCGTTTGTGTTGACGAACGTATCCTAATCAAAGCAAGTCTGACTCTTTGAGATATATATACATAAGAAAGGTGGAGTTATATTAATAGCCATCGACTAAATGTCTATACAGTATACATATCAATACTCTAGTTATATCAATATTTGGTTAGGTTCGGTTTATTTTGTTTAACGTCCTATTTACATTAAGTATGCGTGTGGTGAGTGCGTATGGGTGTTTTGGGAGGCTGCGGTATGCTCGTGTTAAGTCTCCTTGTGATAGGCCGGAACTTTTGCCGATTTATAGTGCTACCTCACTGAAGCATACTGCCGAAGACACCCAGCAGGACACCCCACCCGGTCACATTATACTGACAACGGGCGAACCAGTCGTCTCACTCCAAATATTCTGAGTGCTAAGCAGGAGTAGCAACTACCATTTTGTCAACATTTTGTCAATACTCTACATTTATAATAAACATCAATTAAATGGCTGTACAGTGTACATGTCATGGCATATATTAGTTCCTCATAGGCAGATTGATGGCGACAATTCTTAGTGTTTGATACAGTGTAGTTTCAACTTGTACTTAGCAAATCATAATGCTTGATATAAACAATTGGACATCTACGCAATTAAAAATACATGTGGATCTCTTAACACGAAAATTGTTTGGCATAACTCCAAATTGAACTTTCTCAGTATCTTCAAGTAGCATGATCCCCATACTGCAGATGCATAACACAATAAACTGTTAACATAAGTGTCAAACAGCTTGATTAAAGTAGGACAGTTTAAATTCATATTTGTACACTTTGGAAGTAGTGCAAACATGCTTTTTAGACCTTGCCCTGATAGTTGCGTTTGTACACCACTCTAAGATGAGTAACCCTGTTCCATAACTTCTAATTTGATTCAATCAAAAAATCTTTCCTTCTCACTTCTTATTTGGTCTCCATTTTTAAGAAAAACTAATATTAGTTTTATCAGTTCTTACTAACAGTTTCCTTGAATTAGCATAAACAAATAATCTATTTCAAATATTGTGTAGCTCTTCAGCCGATTCAGCCACAGGCGCTTGCATAGAAAATGAGAATTAAAAAAAACTGATATCAGTGGTATGTGTACTATGTAATACGGAAGGCCCGAAACTCCGTCACCAGCGAAATGGCACACCATCTCACTTCAATCGACTAAAAAACACATTTATTCAAACTGACACGGTGCACACTATATGCCACCGTCATTAGGAACATACATCTTTAACATACCGTGTCACTCAATATGAATTGTAACATCCAAAACACAATAATCCGTAAGGAACATCGCCGAATTCCTCGCTCAGAACGCCATTTTTCAAACTGCTCCCTCAGCCTGTCCAGATTCTTCATTTACATACGGGTTCGAAAGGTCATGCGTTTATATAATCGTCTGTCGTCATGTGCACTTTTTGGGGTCATCTCCGCATGCATTTTGTCCGGAAAACGCTTCGGCTCGTTGAAGAGTTTCGTCTAATTTACTATTATTTGAAGAGTTTCGTCGAATGAACGATGATTTATAATCATAAATTATTTATTATTTTGAACGTGATAGTACCATGCAGCGTATATGACAGTACACAGGAAAAGCAAACGAAGTCAAGAATGCCTATTCTGCAATCACATTCACGTAGTACATGTAGGCCTAGACATTTTATACTTGAAAAATTAAAATAAATAAATAAATCAATCAATCAATGGAAATGGATCAGCATACTTTTGTCACAAAGGTAGAACAAAATGCTTATTTATTGATTAACTTTTATCGGTTTACTGAAATCAGGACGAACAAAAAGAAAAGTGAATCACGAATAAGACTGTCATCAGGTTACTGGAACGTATACATGTGTAACAACATTGCTTACTTCAGACTTGTTCATTTATTTCCACAAATTTTACAAATAACATTTCGTCGTCAAATACGAAGATCATACTTCAGACCTGCCAAACGATTTGTACGTTGTGATCGATGATCAATCATCAATTTATTTTCATTTTCCACAATGTTAGATTTAATGTTTCCCAGAAATTATTCGAGTTCACTCAAAATTTTATGAGTACATATATACAAGACTCGGGACTTGCCTATAGATTTATGCTGCCCTGCAGGTAGGGCGTAAGAATTGTACCTGCTGCCCCCATTGCATGATCGTAAGAGGCGACTAAATTTGGGATCTGATCTTTTCTCTTCTTTCTTCACAACTTTCTTCTTCCTAACGTCTCCCTTGACACTGCCTCACTTTTGGCCTTTAGTTGAGCGTTCGCCCCTGTGAGGAAGGCTTTGGGTTCTGTCCCCTGGCCGAGACATACCAGAGTCTTTAAAAATGGTAGTTGCTGCTCCTGCTTAGCGCTCAGCATACACGGAGTGGGACGACTGGTTCGCCCGTTGTCAGTATAATGTGACCGGGTGGGGTATGCTGCTGGGTGTCTTCGGCAGTATGCTTCAGCGAGGTAGCACTATAAATCGGTAAAAGTTCCGGCCTATCACAAGGAGACTTAACACGAACATACCGCAGCCTCCCAAAACACACATACGCACTCACCACAAACATGCAATGTCAAAGAGTTTAACGCATTAATTAAGTGTGTAAGCATCCAACGCGCGCTACTTTGATAATATTAAGAAACTGAATTGAAATGAGAAAGAAAAGAGAATACTTTAGGGGTATTTCTAGTAGTTATTTTGTGTCAACGCCAGAATTTAGCTCCCCCCCCCCAAAAAAAAATCTCTCATAGCAAATAATATATAATGAACCGACGGTTGCAAACTGCAGATTAAAAAAACCCAGTCAATAATCAACAATGCCTAGAAAATTAAACCTCTTATTCTTACCGGTTATGTATGTGGTCTCTGTATTTCTAACTAGTTATTTTTGTAATTGAAGATAGGCATAATCCTAAATAGATGGCAAGTTCAATTTGAAAACAAAATATCAAACAACTATCAGCTAATACCCCATCTAAATTTTAACTTCGAAAAATTTCAACTGATACTGCTAGTTCATGGTATACGTATAATGCCCGGGCCCCGTTGTTACACTAGCGGATCAAGGGAGGGGGATCCTGGGGTCAGGAACCCCACACCCCCTTCCCTTTTCGGAGTAGGACATTCTTTTTATAGCCTTAAAAATGGAGAGAAAAAAAAATCGGCTCGCGGCTACGGCGCTCGCATTATCACTATATTACTGGACCCCCCCCCCCCCCCCCCCCCCCCCCTTTCCTGGATCCGCGCCTGCGTTACATGCCATCTTTCGATTTCAAAACGAAGTTCAACAACTACCGAAATGATGCAGTTGAAGAAAAGAAAGGGACGATCTCATCACTGGCATTAACACATACTATCTAATTAGTCCGTGATCTAGCAAACGACGTCCTGTACATGCACTTGTAAAATAAAGTATGCCGAGAAGACCCCCAAAAATGCACCTGGTGACAGTCGATTATATAATCGCATGACCTTTCAACCCCGTATGTAAATGAAGAATCTGGACAGGCTGAGGGAGCAGTTTGAAAAATGGTGTTTTATTGGGGAAATTCGGCAATGTTTTCACGGATTATTGTGTTTTGCATGTAACAATTCGTATTGAGTGACACGGTAGGTTAAAGATAAATGTTTCTAGATGGCGGTAGTATATAGTATGCGCCGTGTCAGTTTGAATAAATGTGTTTTTTAGTCGATTGAAGTGTGGTGTTGTGCCGTTTCGCTCGTAGCGGAGTTGCCAACCTTGTACTTAACAGATTACACATAGCACTGTCATATAAAAAAAATATGAAAATCACATTTTCTATGCAAGCGCCTGTGGATTCAGCATGTAGCAGTAGTAAACTAAGCACTAGATAATCAGCACAAATAGATAAAATTGGACTAAGTTCACCAACTTTATACGGATACTAATAATAAAAATAAAAGATAATTATACCGTTATTAATAATAAAATCCTTTTTTAAAATCATTTCTTTACACGGTATATTGAAAACATAATTTTAGATAAGAAGTTCCCTTGGACAATGCCCAGATTATTTGCTAAAAAACTTTTTCCATCTGATAGATGATTTGATAGATGAAGCACATCTTTTTTAAACAAAACATTGGAGATGATCCTGACATCTGTGTCCGATGACTTTTTATTTAGTTTGCAGCTGAAGGAAGATCTGCACAAAGACAAAAATCTTGTTAAACGAAAGGTGGGATTATTATAGGCTAATCAAAAACACAGGATATCTGCTTTAAATGCTTTTATTTTCTGATAAACCTGGATCAACCAATACACATCCTGCCTCCACCTAATTAGTGCTGTGTATTGTGCTTAACTTAGTTTTACAATAGTGTTAAATTCCAGCAGTAATATAATTATCACCAACTCACTATTGAATCAGAAACAGACAAAGACATAGTAAGTCCTAGACGTCGATAGTTTGATTTTCTCTGGTGTGGAAATTCCCCCGATGATGTTGTCCTCATCTTCATCAAGTACGTGTCTCACTCCATTAAGCAGCCAGTAAGATGAAAATATTGATTTCCGGTAAAAAAATTCACCCATGGCCAATTTGCCACATGAAATGACAAGTTTATAAAATTATTATGTTCAAGTGTTAATTGCAGTGTTGTATTACGATTACAATGGTTCCCCAAATTTCCATAGGTTGCTTTGTATATGAATTGCTTGCATAATTTATACAAATACATGTACATGTACATCACAAATGCCATTATTGTAACAAGGGGTCATACCTATCTCAATCAATCATAGTCACATTGTAAGACATTACCTACATTTTGTATGTGATGTAATTGATGAAATATATAGATGCACTGGTAGTAAAGATAGAGCATCCCATGAATATAAATAAAGGTAAAACATTACATTGTGAATTTACTGTTACACTGTAAATGTCTGATATTTCACATATCTATTTGCATGTTAATACACAAGGAGTCAATCTCTAATGAAAATTCCTCCCGAACATTTCTACAAACAAGAACTTATAAGATAGTGTCCATGTTGATTCTATTATCATTGTCACTTCTAGATAAGTATTCGTGAAATTAAAGTTATTTAAAATACAACTTTTCTGGTTAAATGCTTACATTTCCATTGGCAAAATATGATAACACTGCATATTTGACATTGTACTATTATGATTTGTTTTATCAAACATAAATATTGAGATAACAAAGAAAATCTCAGCAAAATATGAATAAATAAAAAGGAAAAAGAAACTCCAAATAACTCTGAAATCTTACGACTGCTGGAAATATAACATTGCCATGCTTTACAGCAATGTAGGATTCTGTCTGGAACCTTTTTAAATTAAGATGTTTGAAATAAAGAAAAGTATAAATACTATTGCAGTTGACAAGTCTATCAATTATTACTTGTACAACTTGTTTAACTTAAATATGCATTGAAGCCTAAGTTTCTCTTTAAATGACACTTAAAAAAAAATCATCAGAATATTTTTTTTTATATTTTCTGAAGCACAAAGGAACACATACCTTTTTACAGCATTTTTCACAGCAGGAAGCAACAACTTATCTTGGTCCACCAACTTATCCTGGTCCACTAACATATCTTTGGACTGGTCCATCAACTTATCTTGGGCATGGTCCACCAACATAACCGGGGTCTGGTCCACCAACTTATCCTGGGATTGGTCCCTCAACTTATCTTTTAACTGGTCCACAAACGTAACCGGGTCCAACAACTTATCTTGGTCAACCAACTTATCCTGGTTCATCAACATATCTTACGAATGGTCCACGAACTTTTCCTGGTTCACCAACATATCTTGGGAATGGTCAACCAACTTATCCTGGACTTGGTTCACCATCTCGGCCAGGAACGACACATCAATCATGTCTTTGTCCTAAAATAGGATTGATGCAACAAATACATGACACATGATTGTAACATGTTTTGTACTTAATTAACTGTGCATTCCTTTATTAACCTTTTACTAGTTGTACAGATATGTATTTGCTGTACCCCTAATCGAGCGCTCCGTACCAGACAAACCAAACATATTCAAGTGGTTCTTTCCTGAGGAGTACCAATGCAATTGGATCCAAGATGACGGAACAGTGATTCTTCATTTGTCATTGAAATATCAAAAATAAGACAGACAATCTTCATATGTGATGCAAATGTATAAACGATACATTTCAATGAATGTTGAAACTATTTAGGTATTAGTTTTACATCCTTCAAGTTGTTCAGAAGAAATAATTCATTTCTATATTTGAAGCCTATCTTTCCTGTAAATGCCCCCATCTTGGGAACTCATTTGATATCCAAATTGCCTTCCATCCTACGGTGCTGTACCAATTCCGTATAACTGGTACGAATCCAAAAAAAGAATGGACAGATAACTTCCATTTCACTGTCAAAATATTATACTTACAGAATCGAGTGAAAACGATGATCCAAAACTGACATCTGGTACTGGTAGATCTTCAGTTACAATCTGGGGATAAAAAGAACATTATTAATTTAAAACTATGAATATAGACACATGGGCAAATGCATTTGTTAAAAAAATAATAAGGTGATTTTTATTGATATAATTAAGATAAGCTCATGTATTAGCTAACACGCTAAACACTTTGATAACATTAACAAGAAATATGCTGGATAATTTCTTCACACACATTATTATATGCCAATCACATCTGACATCACAGTGCAATACAGGGATTGTAAAATCAGATCTGGTTAGCATAGTGTGCACACAAAAAAAGACTTATTCTAGTGACTACCATGCACGTATGGCGACAGAGGGCTCAACACAACCATCTTCATCGTGTCAGGTCTTAATAAATGTTGATAATAAAATCATATCAAATGCATACCTCCAGATCCCTATCCTGTACATCAGCCACAGGGAGACAAGACACAAAATGGTTAGGTGCCCAGTAGGCTTCAGTCCGAACTTTCCCAGCCAATTTGATTCACATGATTACAGCATCTCTTTTGTTCTGGCTCACAACTGATTCTCTAAAGGGATGGAACCTCCTGTGAAGATGTCGTCTGGTGTTGTACCCACAATATTGAGGAATACAACAATCCAAAATTGGGGAGAGGGCATGACGTTGTCACATTCCCATGTAACTGCCACTCTTTCGGATCCCCATTATTTAATTTTCATAATCAGTTTGTATGATGCTTTCAGTAAGATGTGTCCCATGAACAAAGAAATCTGAGTACTGGGCATAGATTGTAGGAAGAGATTCTGTCTGTTCTGAAGAAATTCCAGTACTTAATTTCTTGTCATCAAGAAAGTCTTCTATATGGCAGGCTGATTCTACAATTATCTTTGCTCTGATTATTTCATGGAACTCCTCGCTTCCAAAAGCAAATATGCTTCCAGTACGTGGCAAGCAGTTACCATTGCCTTGTGGTAGGCCGGAACTTTTGCCGATTATCTGCAAGAACACATGTTCTTCTTTGCACATAGCCTCAAGTTCGTTGAAAAGCTTGCACGCACGAAGGTCGTCAAGCAGATGTGAGAAGTATCTCTTACGGAATTTTTTTGCTTACTGCTAGATGGATGTCTCTTCGTCTTACTGGTACTCTGCCGTGTCTTGTTTGCAACATGCCTTCTCTTTGTACTCTCCTCAGAGTCATTTTCCCCTTTTTTTTCTGGAAGAAATGTTGCCAATTCCTTTCTTCGTAGTTGTGCACTTTTCCTCAATTTGCCTTTTCCTTGTCTCTTTCTCCATTCTACATGCTCTTTCCAATTGTCACGATACTCTTTAATTTGGACAATTGCCAGTGTTTCCGTCTCCTCTACATGTCGTACAGAAGCAACTCAGCTGATGCACTCTGATATTGCCTGGCTCTATACCTTTGCCCTGATGAAGCGCTCGAGTCCCTTTGACAGCTGTTACATGTAAATCTCTAATCTAAATCTGTAATGACTCTTCATAGAAGAAAGTGCTTACAACATGAATACATTTCTCATTAAGAGGTTTGGGATATATAGAAAGGTTATCTTTGGCAAATTGATAAAGTTCTTCTGCATTTCTCAAGTCCCTTTCTAGATCTAACAAACTGCTCCGTAGATTTTTTAATCACACCCCAAGAGCGTCACAAGGGCTCTTACCGTGACGTGTTCCAAACTATGATCGTTGAAACAATCCACATTCTTCAGAAATGTCATGAAATGGCCCTTTAGATTTGAACTGTGACGCACTGCCATCACTGAACTGCAGGTGGTGGTCAAACATTACCTTCTTTTCCTTTAGATGTGTGGAATGTTTGCATTGATATGCTTAATTTCACATGCATCGTGTTTCAGGTCCGGCGATATAAACACCATATCCCCTCTGGTCAACGCAGACTTGTAGACAGGACAGGAATAATAAGTTACAATTGGATGTAGCAGACTGTATTTCTTGATGAACACATCTGTAATTTTCAGAGAAATTTGCTTGTGGCATGTCCTTGGTGAGCTTTAAAAATTCTTCTCTGCCATTTTGCTACAAATAAATATTTTGCCAAAGTTTCAGTTTCCTTACATAGCTTGTCTACACACTCTTTCACCGTTGCCATCTTCTCAACCAAAAGCTTTCTATTGAAATTTTTCCCGTGGAATCTTTAACCTTACCATTCTCCCACTTTTTCCATGTAATATTTTCGTCCTGTACTAAGGCTTCGAACACTTGTTCCACATGAATCACATGATTTTTCGATGCATTTGTTGGCATGGTAGGCAGTTTGGCCCTTCTGACATAATGTTAAGTTTATCAACTCATATTTGTCTTTTGGATCTATTCTAATGGTTTTTCTGGCTACAATGTCGAGTGTTTGTCGACATTTTGAGTGTTGAACAGTTAAGCAATGTTTTGGTCTATGTTTTCTGAATGTTGTAATGCTGATTTTTCTTCCCTTTTGCTTCAGGTAATCCTGGTGCAGTTTCTCTGTTTCAGTTCCTAGCAATACCTTTTGAATAAACAGTTTGGCACTTGCTGTACGTTTGTTTGGTACAATCATGGATGGATGGTGACTTTCATAAAATTCCTCTACACATCGCTTTTCCTGAGGAGTGATATATCCTTTTCGTTGGATTTCTTCTGGTTCTATAGAAGATGCTCTTCTCCCGAAATTGATTTCTGCTGCTGGTTTTCATTTTCCTTCAAGAAAGGAATTATTACAGTAATTGCATATGATTACCGTAACTAGGAAAATTACAAACGTAAAAATCACGTTCCGTATAGAAGAACTAGATATACGTGTTGACAGATTAGCACGCTCGCAGTTGTTAGAAATAAATAAATTCGGTAAATATACTTTTACACGTCATGATTGTGCCTATTATTTATAATTGAGATCACCATCCCCTTTCCGGAGATTATTTCAATAATCAACTGTATAATAATTACATGCTTACTATATACACCGAACCCACTCTCCAATATTAATTTCAAATACTTGTAATTGTAAGAGTGTGGGTTTCATGTATGCGGCACAAATCTAGCATGTTTGTATTGATAATTTCATTCCCTTTTTCATCCGCAGTCATCCAATGATTTCTTAAAATGACACTTTTACGTTGTATTATACTTAAAGATTCATTTGTTGTAATTGTAGACTTAATTTTAAATAAAATTATTTACCAAAGGACAATATTTTATGAAGGAACATATCTGTAATAATCCCGTGTTCGACAAATAAAACTTTTTTTTATATATACCAGTGCAGTTTGTATAGCACATCGCAAAATTGTGAATGTATGTACAATATGCACAAACTGTTCTACAGTTACGTCAGGTTATCCTCCGTGATACGACAGGAAGGTAGAGATAAGGTAGAAGATAGAAGCTTTGAAGGGCAGTAAATACGGCAAAATTAAATAAATACGACCACGCTGACGATATGTTGCATTAAAATCCACATAAAAAACCCACTTAAATTGTAGTGTTTTACAGCCCATCGACAATTTGGGTCATATGCCAACAGCTGATGAAGGTAGCATGAAGCGCCATAGTGCCTGTTGTCCGTTTTCCTCTCAAATCACAAAAAGTCCTATCAGCGTGACACAGATGAATGCTTCCTATTGATTCTAATATTCTTATATATTAGTGGCGATACGATATGGTGTCAACTGTCGTCTTGGTTAATCAAAGAAACGTGAAGGATTAAGTGATGTGGATATATATATTCCCTTTCTGGGGTGTAGGTGTCGCATCTAGCAAATACACATTAATTGACAACAGGTTATAAAGTAGGTTGCCACACAAATCTATCAATGTACGGTATCAGTCGTTATTCAGTAAACACAAAAGTCCTAGCCTATTTATATATGGTGTCTTATTCTTTGTCAGCCTTATTTCGTGATTTGTTAATTAGACCTATTGTTTTTGTTCTGTTTCTTATTCTTATTCTGCACTCGATGTGGTGACAAAAACTGGGCCAAACTGGTAAGAGTTATGTCAATGGTATTTCCCCAACATAATATGGCATATGTCAAAGGGGTGTGGTCTTCTATTATTAAGTTGGTCACAAAATCCAATATGGCCGCCATGACGTCATATTTAAAAAGTTTAAAATTGCCATGACTCAAAATGTACTCATTATACAAAGGTCATGTTATTTGTAGAAAATGGTCTGGGCTAACTTTTTCATAATTACAAGTTTAAGGTCAGAGGTCAAATGAAAAAATTCGTCAACTTTTAAATATTTTTTGAAAAATTGTTCATATATCGATGCAGTATGTTTTTCCAATAATATTGATGTCTTAAGTTTTTCGGTAACATTTGTCGTTAACGTGGTACGCCATTTTGAATATTCCCTCTGATCTTTTTCAAGTTTCTTCTGAAATTCCGCAGTTGGGATTCAGGACAAACTTTTATAACATGACTATGAGATGGCACTGACCAAGACTTGTTATTACGGGGTTGTTCCAAAATCCTATATGGCCGCAATGGCGTCATGTATTGAAAAGTTTAAAATGGCCCTAACTCAAATAGTTTTCATTATACAGAGGTTATGTGATTATATTATTTGTAGATAATGTCTTTGGCAAAGGTCAGAGGTCAAATAAAAAAGTTCACTATGGAGTCGAAGGTCACCAAATTTTCAACTTAAAAAAAAGAGTTTTTTTTACATAGATCGATGCAGTTTGTCATTATGATGATTTTAGTAAATTTGGTTTTTCAACATCACTTCCGGTTCAGATGGTACAATGCCTCACTTTTGGCCGTTGGTTGAGCGTTCTCCCCTGTGAGGAAGGCTTTGGGTTCTGTCCCCTGGCCCAGACATACCAGAGTCTTTAAAAATGGTAGTTGCTAATCCTGCTTAGCGCTCAGCATACTTGGAGTGGGACGACTGGTTTGCCCGTTATCAGTATAATGTGAACCGGGTGGGGTGTCCTGCTGGGTGTCTTCGGCAGTATGCTTCAGTGAGATAGCACTATAAATCCGGCCTATCACAAGGAGACTTAACACGAACATACCGCAGCCTCCCAAAACACACATACGCACTCACCACACGCATGCATGTCGCACACATGGGAGGCCGTCCTTAAATGACCTTAGCTGTTAAAAGGACGTTAAACAAAATAAACCAAACCAAACTATTTCGTGAACATTTTAGTGATTGCACAATCATTGATAAATCTTAAAACGCCATCTTCTCAATAGCCAAGTGGCCCAGGGATATTTGGTCTGAAGCATGCTGTTGTGAAGGGCTACTTAGTTTGTTCAAATAAATGACCTTGACATACATTCAAGGTCAGAGAGGTCGAATAGGCTAAAATCTTTTAATGACACCTGATCAATAACCAAGAGGCCAAGGGAGTTGAATGACGGTCTAACAAGTTTGTTTAAATTAATGAATTTGATATTCATTCAATGTCAGAAAGGTCCATACTCCCCTATGTTTGTCAAAAGGTGTGAACAAGTAGTTTATTGCTGACATCTTCCTTACAGTACAGAAGTTTAAAAAAAATCAAGAGGCCCATGGGCCTTTGCGTCATCTGACTTTAAAGGCCCTAGAACTACATACAGCCAATACGATATCTTTATACTAAATCATTATCTATCTCATATCTCTGATTGCGACCATCAGCATCACCACAAAAATAAATGACTGAAAGTTGTTATTTTAATTTAGTTTTTGTTAAGATTTAGATTTCACTTGTATGTGAAGGTGTTGATATCCGTCTTGTGGTTTTGTGTGATATTGTTACGAGTAGGTCGATACTATTTTATTCTGTATGTGAGCGTGTTTATATTTAGCTTTCGCCTTTTGCTGTTTTTATTCCTTGTTTTTCCGGTATTTAATGGACCTAAAGATCTTTTCTTGTGTTGATGGGTCGTTAAGAGTAATGTAATAATGATAATAATCCGAAAATATCGATGACTTCAGCAACGAAACAACGACTGAAGTAAATTAGATTATCCGAAAGAAAAAGATTACACTCGTAAATGCTAGGTGACAAATGCCAAGACAAGGTTGTCCTTGCCAGTCTGCCAAACCATACACATATAATACACTCCTACGTACTGGAGCGTACAGCCGTAGTGCATCGCATGCAATGAGCCATTTGCTGTTTAACACTGTTTATTGGATTGCACTGATCTACATCATACAAGAGAAAGATTAACAAGTTAAATTGATTCTTTTTTGGGGTTGGATGGTTTGGTATAATATTAGTATTATCATCAGCCAGGTCCTGATGGGCGGGGCCGAAAAAATCATAATTCACTAAAATTTCAACAAGAGGCCCAAGGGCCTTAACGGTCATCTGACTCTAAATTAAAGAACATTATACTATTGTAGTATGCATTCTCTGTAGCAGGTATAGTGGCACTGTTGGCCATGGTGGCCATTTTGGAATTTGGATAAACACGAAAAATAACAACACTTGATCAAGACTATCTCATGATCATTTCAGGTAAGTAAGAGCTGAATCCCACTGGTGGAATTTGAGAAGAAGTTTGAAATAGGTGTTGTTCAGGAAAACCATGATTGCGCAATCATGTTACAAAATGGCTGCCGTGGCCGAGGCCGAAAAATAACAACACTTTGTTGGCTCTCCTTCCTTAACATCCTCACCAATTTCCAGCTCAATCGCACCAGTGCATCAAATTCCACCAGTGGGATTAAGTTCTTACTTACCAAAAATGATCCTGAGATGGTCCTGACCAAGTGTTGTTATTTTTCAGGTCGGTCAGAAATCCAAGATGGCCGCCATGGCAGCCAACTTGAAAATGGTTGCCATGGCGGCCATCTTGGATTTCTGACTGATCCGATAAATAACAACACTTGGCCAGGATCATGTCAAGATAATTTCTGGTAAGTTAGAGCTGAATCCCACTGGTGGAATTTGAGAAGAAGTTTCAAATAGGTCAGGAAAACCATGATTACGCAATCATGTTACAAAATGGCCGCTCTGGCTACCATTTCAAAGTTTTAACGATGCCGAAAAATAACAACACTTTGTTGACTATCTTTTCTTAACATCCTCACCAGTTTCCAGCCCAATTGCACTATTGGAACTGGAGAAAAGGTTTAAAATGTGTTTTTCAAGTTGGCTGCCATGGCGGCCATCTTGGATTTCTGACCGACATGAAAAATAACAACACTTGGTCAGGACTATCTCAGGATCATTTTTGGTAAGTAAAAACTGAATCCCACTTGTGGAATTTGAGAAGAAGTTTGAAATAGGTGTTGTTCAGAAGAACCATGATTGCGCAATCATGTTACAAAATGGGCGCCATGGCTGCCATGTCAAAGTTTTTACGGGGCCAAAAAATAACAACACTTTGTTGGCTCTCTTTCCTTAACATCCTCACCAACTTCCAGTTCAATGGTACCAATGGAACTAGAGAAGAAGTTTAAAATGTGTTTTTCAAGATGGTTGCCATGGCAGCCATCTTGGATTTCTGGCTGACCTGAAAAATAACAACACTTGGTCAGGACCATCTCAGGATCATTTTTGGTAAGTAAGAACTGAATCCCACTGGTGGAATTTGAGAAGAAGTTTGAAATAGGTGTTGTTCAGAAGAACCATGATTGCGCAATCATGTTACAAAATGGCCGACGTGGCTGCCATGTCAAAGTTTTTACGATGCCGAAAAATAACAACACTTTGTTGGTTCTCCCCCCTTAACATCCTCACCAACTTCCAGCTCAATGGTACTAATGGAACTGGAGAAGAAGTTTAAAATGTGTTTTTCAAGATGGCTGCCATGGAGGCCATCTTGGATTTCTGACTGACCTGAAAAATAACAACACTTGGTCAGGACCATCTCAGGATCATTTTTGGTAACTAAGAACTGAATCCCACTGGTGGAATTTGAGAAGAAATTTCAAATAGGTATTGTTCAGAAGAACCATGATTGCGCAATCGTGTTACAAAATGGCCGACGTGGCTGCCATGTCAAAGTTTTCACGAAGCCGAAAAATAACAACACTTTGTTGGCTCTCCTTCCTTAACATCCTCACCAATTTCCAACTCAATGGCACCAGTGGAACTGGAGAAGAAGTTTAAAATGTGTTTTTCAAGATGGTTACCATGGCGGCCATCTTGGATTTCTGGCTGACCTGAAAAATAACAACACTTGGTCAGGACCATCTCAGGATCATTTTTGGTAAGTAAGAACTGAATCCCACTGGTGGAATTTGAGAAGAAGTTTGAAATAGGTGTTGTTCAGAAGAACCATGATTGCGCAATCATGTTACAAAATGGCCGACGTGGCTGCCATGTCAAAGTTTTTACGATGCCGAAAAATAACAACACTTTGTTGGCTCTCCCCCCTTAACATCCTCACCAACTTCCAGCTCAATGGTACTAATGGAACTGGAGAAGAAGTTTAAAATGTGTTTTTCAAGATGGCTGCCATGGAGGCCATCTTGGATTTCTGACTGACCTGAAAAATAACAACACTTGGTCAGGACCATCTCAGGATCATTTTTGGTAACTAAGAACTGAATCCCACTGGTGGAATTTGAGAAGAAATTTCAAATAGGTATTGTTCAGAAGAACCATGATTGCGCAATCGTGTTACAAAATGGCCGACGTGGCTGCCATGTCAAAGTTTTCACGAAGCCGAAAAATAACAACACTTTGTTGGCTCTCCTTCCTTAACATCCTCACCAATTTCCAACTCAATGGCACCAGTGGAACTGGAGAAGAAGTTTAAAATGTGTTTTTCAAGATGGTTGCCATGGCGGCCATCTTGGATTTCTGACTGACCTGAAAAATAACAACACTTGGTCAGGACCATCTCAGGATCATTTCAGGCAAGTTTCAGCTCAATCTCACCAGTGGAACTTGAGAAGAAGTTTCAAATGTGTTTTCAAAATGGCGGCTGTGGCGGCCATCTTGGATTTCAGACTGACCCGAAAAATAACAACACTTGGTCGGGACCATCCCAGCATCATTTCAGGCAAGTTTCAGCTCAATCCCACTGTTGGAACTTGAGAAGAAGTTTGAAATGTGAAAAGTTTACGCACGGCGGACTGCGCACGACGACGGACGAAACATGATGACTATAGGTCATCCTGACCCTTCGGGTCAGATGACCTAAAAACATCATTTGACTCGATAATGGCAGAATCAGCAACTATACATTGCCACTTGTTTTAAACTAATTGTAATTATGTGAGTTTGCTGATATATGTCCCTTGCATTTTTGTGATATTCGGCATTTTAAATCTTATACACGTTTTTGTAAACTTTACTATAGTTTATTTTGAGAAATCACAATTTTGACTATGATTTGTTGGATTTCTATTGGAATTCATTCTAACTTGGTTAACAGTATTAGCATGGGATGACAATTTGATGGTATGCATATGTTAGCCCTGACTGACCACATGTGGTTTATGGGCGGGGCTAAAAAGGGTCAAATTGACTGAAATTTTAAAAATCATTCTCTCTACTATCAGATATAGTGGAATAAAACACTCTTCATAGATGTAAAGGTCTCGAGGTACTTTACCAAAATGAGAATTGTATGACCCTGGGAAGGGAGTAAACTTTGCTATAGTTTACGTTGGGAAATCACATTTTGACTATTATTTGTTTGATTTCTATTGGAATTCAGACTTACTTGGTTATTATTGTTAGCACGAAATTACAGTTTGGTGATATGCACAGTAAGCCCTGACTGACCCCTTGGACTAATGGATGGGGCCAAAAAGGGTCAATTGGATCAACAGAAATATTTCGAAACCCAGGTGACCGTGAAGGCCCATGGGCCTCTTCTCTATTTTAGTTACATTTACACTGACCTTTTACCGGACCTGAAAAGCAATCCCGAGCAAGCATTTTAGTAAGGAAAACCTGCAAGAAGTTTGAGTTTGACAGCAATCCCAAGGAAGCAGGTTCTGTAAGGTAGATCTGTTTGGTTTGGTTTGGTTTATTTTGTTTAACAGCTAAGGTCATTTAAGGACGGCCTCCCGTGCGTGCGACATGCGTGCGTGTGCTGAGTGCGTATGTTTGTTTTGGGAGGCTGCGGTATGTTGTGTTAAGTCTTCTTGTGATAGGCCGGAACCTTTGCCGATTTATAGTGCTACCTCACTGAAGCATACTGCCGAAGACGCCCAGCAGGACACCCCACGCGGTCACATTATACTCACAATGGGCGAACCAGTCGTCCCACTCCTAATATGCTGAGCGCTAAGCAGGAGCAGCAACTACCATTTTTAAAGACTATGGTATGTCTCGGCCAGGGGACAGAACCCAAAGCCTTCCTCACAGGGGCGAACGCTCAACTAAAGGCCAAAAGTGAGGCATTGTCAATGGAGACATTAGGAAGAAGAAAGCCGTTAAGAAAGAAGAGAAAAGATAAGATCCCAAATTTAGTCGCATCATGCAATGGGGGCAGCAGGTACAATTCTTACGCCCTACCTGCAGGGCAGAGGTAGAATCTGCCTTTACCAATCCTTATCACAAATTTTGATGGATGAGCCCCTTAATACACTGAATCATGTTCCTAAGTTTGAACGGACCACAGAACCAAATTGTGGGTTTCCCCCGTTTGGGCAGAAAATTTAATAGGAAGGTGAATGTATCGTGGCCTACTGATATTCTGGTGAGAGAAGTTTCCAAGGTTTTATGTGTGGGCTGGGCAATACATGTAGATGAAAACAAAAATATATATATATAAAAAAGTATTTTTTTCTAGCCAGTTTTTGCCAGGGGGAGTTTATTAAGTATTTTGATGTAAATTTAGGTGAATTTTTGTTGCCGAATTCAATACAAGATGGTGCCCCTATATATAAAAAAAAAGTCCAGATCTGTAGAATTTTTAAATATTTTATTTACAGGTTTGCGAGATGACATTCGTCAATATTAACACTCGTAGACTAGTGTTGAAAACTCCATTTAAGCCGGACAGTGTTAAACGTTCACATTATCGTCTATGGGAAATCATTGGGTTCCGTTGTTCCTGAAGACATTCGGAAAATATTTGAGTTATTTAATGGCAAATAATGATTTTGCGTAAATCAATTGATAACAATGTTAATTTGAAGATAATCGGGTAATATTTGTTGGAGTTATTATATTAAAACAGCAAAGAAACAAACGAAATGGCTGTAACTCAAATAACGTCCGCCAAAAGCGAACTTGGTCTAGCCCTTAAGGCATTTGATTTTGTAATCGAATTTGAAGAACATCTATTAACAACTGTTTCAGTTATTTCATGGAAACGATATCAAACGATTTTAGTTAATCAAGGGTCTATAACTCTGTCAAAAGTGCAAATAGAACATGGCCATGTGCTAAAGGTATTTAACCTTTTCATCAAGTATTAAACAAGTCCGTTTACATATGTTGCAGTTAATGCACTGAACTATGACAGACGCGGAAGACGGACACACCTAATTTAAAAAGTCCCGTTCCGGAGAAAGTTTGGCTTCGTTTTATTTGTTTAACGTCCTATCAGCAGCTAAGGTTATTAAAGGACGCCCTTGTGTGCGTGCGATATGCATGCGTGTGGTGAGTGAGTATGTGTGTTTTTGGAGGTGGCGGTATGTTTGTGTTAAGTCTCTTTGTGATATGCCGGATCTTTTGACGATTTATAGTGCTACCTCAATGAAGCATACTGCCGAAGACACCCAGCAGGACACTCAACCTGGTCACTTTATACTGACAACGGGCGAACCAAGCCAAAACAAATCAGAGTTTCGCGTAACCTATATGCACTAGTGTATTTCGGATACTGTGGGATACAGCAACAAGTCATTTTGCCGGGTGCACTATCTATCTGGATAACAATTGTACAGCTATGAGGATATGACCAATTGCCGAGACGTTATTATTTAATTGCTTAATGAGTTGAATGAAATTTGAAAACGTCCGTCAGTTGTCACATCAACTGTGGACGCACGTTTCATACATTTTAAAAACCGGTGTTTTACAAGACGTAATTCTGTGATATTGGTGAAATACGATTTGACTAATGCAGAATTAAACAAATAAAAAGAAAATATTGCTTCCTTCATCATCTATAAACATTCGGTTTTTTTCCATTTCGCCTCTTCCCAAATCATATCATGAAAGCCAATTAGATGTACTGCACGCACATCGTTAGGTTCACGCCCTTTGGCCAAACCAAGCCTTACACATTCTTCCATGCAGACAGATGAATCGGTTGTGTACAGGAATGTCGGGGTTTTTAAGGGTTCTACGTTCTTGGCTAGGTCACTGTCATAATGAAAACAAATATCAAGATTCCTGTACTCATTAGTAAGTCTTGCTATTAGCTGTTTTGGAATAAAAGCTTACTTTCGGGCGCTGGGTGAAGCTCTTTAAGAGTTCAATTAGACAGACGTATTCTATTCAACAACATTATTTTTATGGCTTTCAAGCGATATTTGTTGCCATCATGGCACGATAGTTGGATAGTTTTGGAGTTTGCCGTATCCGCAAATACCAAGGAAATAGAAATGACGAATATAAATTGATTGATAAAAGGTCTAAATTCTGGTAATGAATGACCTAACCGACCTCAAACAAGAACGTGAAAAATAAAGTTAATAAGATATTGGAAGGGAATGACAATCTAGATTTTATCATACAAACCCCGTAATGCAACATAAAATGGCCACGTCCTTTGAGCAAATAAGGGATGTCAAGCTGTTTTTAATTTTCAATACTGATTTTCCCCCTTGTAGACAATCCTTCTGTCCACTGGCCGAGACATGTCAGGGTCATAAAAGTGGTAGTTTTCGTTTGCTTAGCGTTCAGTATTTTTGGGAGTGGAACGATTAGTTCGCCTGCTATTTTAACTACATACATGTACCGTCATAATGCATTAACCAGTTGTATTTCGATTACATTTTTTGTAAAATCTTTATGATTATCCCATTGTTTTAAGAATTGCTGAACTGCAACAATCGGGTATTCAGGCAGGACAATTTGTTTCTATACCCTGCGTCACAACATGTACTACAATTAGTGAATATATACGAATTAAACAAATTGATTTTATTTTCATACACATGTAGTTATAGGTTTTTATTATGATACAGTGGTCTTTTAGAATCCCACGGACCTGTTTTCAATGTAACGAAAGATAACATTGAGGTAATTGTGAATTTAAAATATGTAACTATAGTTTGTGGAAACCTGCTGTATGAGATTACTTATTTGTTTTTGTATCAGAGAAATTGTTATAATTGTGATAGCATTCAAATTGAAAACACTACAGATTAAACTGAATTATGCTAGATTACGAGTATTTTATGAAAAATTAAGTTTTTACTTGTAAAATGATATTTGACTTTTGTTGTCACGTCGCTTGACTGGGGCGGGTCAAGACCTTATATAACTACACAGTATATGTTACATATACATATATGTATCATTAGATCCTGCTTGCAAATCAAAGAAAAAATGCGCATATTCTTTCTGTTCTAGATTTCATTAAATGAAACAGGTCTGTATACAAGTCAAACAGATTTGAGTTTAATAATTCATTATTTGTTTGTTTTATTCTTTATTTAAGAGACCTTTTTATTTTTAATATTATGTAATACAGTACATTGATATGCGTAAGTGTATAACAAGAATGTATTTGTAATTATTATGCAGTTGTTTATTGAAATGATCTCCAGGGGACGGGGATATGTAGTCTCAATAATAAATGAATAAATGCTTAACGTCCTATTAACAGCTAAGATCATTTAAGTTTCAGGACGGCCTCCCGTGTTTGCGAATGCATGCATGTGGTGAGGCGTATATGTGTTTTGGGAGGCTGCGGTATGTACATGTTTAGTCTCCTTGTGGTAGGCCGGAACTTTTGCCGATTTATAGTGGTACCTCACTGAAGCATACTGCCGAAGACACCCAGCAGGACACCCACCCGGTCACATTATACTGACAACGGGCGAACCAGTCGTCCCACTCCTAATATGCTGAGCGCTAAGCAGGAATAGACACTACCATTTTTAAAGACTCTGGTATGTCTCGGCCAGGGGACAGAACCCAAAGCCTTCCTCACAGGGGAGAACGCTCAACTAAATGCCAAAAGTGAGGCATTGTCAAGGGAGACATTAGGAAGAAGAAAGTTGTTCAGAAAGAAGAGAAAAGATAAGATCCCAAATTTAGTCGCCTTTTACGATCATGCAATGGGGGCAGCAGGCAGATCGGCAGTCATGCAATGCTATCTCGGCAATTATATTTGTTCAGAACAGGTATTAGCTACATACATGTATGACCACAGGGATCTAGTACGAACTTCAACCTTAAGTTTAGATACATGTATTGCAATATCTGTATGTATTCTATTACATGGACAGTTGGATTGGAATTCGTGGAATGTTTCTGTATACCGCAGTCCCCAAAAATCGTGTACAGGGGAGGTCGTCCATAAATTACCTTAACTGGTGATAGTACATTGAACAATACAAAACCAGTACATTGAACAATACAAAACCAAACCAAACCCTGTACATATATCAGATGTTTTCATACACAGTACAACATTCTTGCGTGTATTAGCTTAAATCGCTATTTAAGCAGTTTGGTTTGGTTTGGTTTATTTTGTTTAACGTCCTATTAACAGCTAAGGTCATAGCAGAATGGCACCGAGGTCAGTGAACTGTCGTATAAATGTATTGAAATTGCCCAACAACGATGTACATGTACGATGTCCTTGTTATAAGGGAAAAGTGGAGAGACGACGTTGTCTCGCCATCCTCTGAATGGGTCATTATTATATGACAAATGCTTTACTGAAGCGGGAGGATCGGCTCTATGTAGTTTCAGATGAACCATTTGGGATAAAGAACATAATTGTTGGATTGTATTAAACTTAAACCGATTTCAAAGAAGACAAGCATGGCCGCTATTTAAACACCCACACACACACACACACACACACCCACACACGCATACTTGTAGGACACGGCAAATGAGGACACCACTTCTAAACCATACAAACGAGGACCACCCCTACAAATCCTTAATACTGCATTGATGGTCACCAAAATCACATTAAACGATGTAAAATGCTCTTCTGCGTATAATTAAACTATTTCCGGTATAATATATTATTATGAAAATTTACCTATCAAATGAGGACAACGGAACCAGGAGAATGAGGACTTCCGGTACACAAATGTTTCTCAAACCGTACAAATGAGGACATCAACTTATTTCAAATGTGATGATTGGAATCAATATTAATAACCGAAGCAATGCTTTTAAATACCACTAATACAACATGGTAACAACTAAAAAATTAAAAATTCAAACAAAATAAACGCAATATTGTAGTTACAATGGACATTTTATTCACTTTCACTATAAACTAGTTAAAAACCAACATTTTAGAACTCTCAACAAATGTCTACGAAATCGTTGATACGGATAAAACAAATTCAACTTTCAAAATGTGTTTTTGCCTATACTCCGAAAGTACATTAACGATGGGTGTTTGGCGGATGTTTGGCAGTTATGAAAGTCGGAAAACTAATATCAGATTACATACATTTTACTGATAGAACTGAAAGACTGATATTTGAATTTTATCATTGTAGAATAAAAAGACGCAGGATGTATGCGTGTCTTTGGGAGACTGGTATTTTCGTGTAATGCCTCCTTACGATAGCGTGCTGTCTTAGCTACTCAAG
>NC_047032.1:8405037-8509204 GCF_902652985.1 Pecten maximus
GATTACAATGTAATAAATATAAGAAACAGCTTATCTTTACTTTCTAATTTCAGTATAGAATGACTTCATTTCAATAGAGTTGGTCTTCTTAAACCTGTTAACCAATTTGTTAATGGTTTTACTACTTATCTTGACATTTCCACCTTAATTACACTGGTATTTCGTTTATACATGTAATTTTGGTCTGATTAAGGCCTCTCAAATGGAGAGCTACAATCCTTTCCTTCAAGTCAGGAGATAATCTTACTGTTCTATTAATTGGCCTGAGGTTATAACACTGTGACCCTGCTTTGCACAGCTTCATCCTTTGAAGCCATACAGTGACAAAATTGACACAGGTATTTCTGTGAACCCAGGACAGTACCTGTAGCTGGCTCCTAAAACTCACCTGGCACAGTTATCAGGGGTGTCAGGCCAGAGTCAGTCATGCATGACCAATAATAATAGCAATTAAACAGATACTGTCATTCATTATGGGTAGTCCAGAACTACATACTTGTGTGTACGTTATGTCAGAACATTAATTTAACTAGGTAATGCTCGTAAATATATAGTTGTAAATGTATATTTTTCTAATGAAACTAAAATGACTGTTTATTTTATAATTACTTGCCTGAATTGAGTACATGTATGTAGAGAATGTCTTATTAAAAAAAACACATAATTCATTAAATACTGTAAACTTTCAATAACATAATATAGATATATTATCTAAACTTCCTTTACAGTCATGATATATGTACAGTAATAAATATTCTAATTGAAATAATTTTCAATTCCTTAATAAAATGAAATACAATTTACTAACATCTTAATGAAATATGAAATAATAAGCAATTAACTTTCATAGAAACCTGATTATAGCATAAATTGTATAACTGTCTTTTATGGATCTTAATAAATATAAATTTAACATGAAGGCATTATTACCATGTATTAACAATAAAAGAAATATTCCTAGTAGACTAAACAAATGTTAATAGTAATATTAACAGAACAAAAGTCATTTGTAAAAATCTATTTATTTATATGTAAATTATATTAAAAGCATCAAAGTATTAATATATATATATATAGTCTGATTATAGAACTTGGGTAGGCGTGGTGAATTATAGGACTCCAGGTAGACTCGGAGTCCACTTGGAGTGCACTCCAAGTTTACCTGGAGTCCAAACGGAGTGCACTCCAAGTCCAAATGGAGTGCACTCGGAGTGCACTCGGAGTGCACTTGGGTGTAACCTTTAGTCTACACTCAACTGTATTTCATCCTCTTATTGTGCAGGTATAATGCTATAATGCTATGTAATCAAGAATTTGTGTGAAAATATTTACAGATGTAAACCACTGCGTCATTGAAACTTCAATTTCTTCAGTTTGAATTAAACCATTTACATTTTAGTTTTTTTTTGTAAATGTAAAACAACCACAAGTTATTTCAATCATGCTTATCATAAAGATTAATTAAAAGGAGATGGTTTACGGAGTGTTTTCCTCATTTGTGTCTTCTGTTACATCTTTTCATCAAATAAATTCATGCATGTAAATATATTTTCATCTCCAGTCAAAAAGAGTCAAATAAACAACACAAAATCAAATTATATTATGAAAATGATAATCAAACATTATATTTAGTTAATTCAAAAGAGTAGAAACATGTAACAACATTTATGAGGACAAATTATATACAATTTGAGTTGTCATATGGCTTATAAATATTGATTTAGTCTTGGTAAATTTCTACAATGCATACATTTAACTCAAATTGTACACATAATAGTTAGAATCATGTCATGTATTAATTAAGGATTGAATAATGTTATGTTGAGGTGTTGAGACAAATTTATTATGAACTGCTTCGCAGTTCATAAAATTTGTCTCAAGACCTATTGAGGTTAATACCCCAATACACCTCAACATAACTTTATTCAATCCTTATATTTATATTTTTTTTGATATTTTGTACAATATTTTGTCTTTGACAAATAGGGACTTGTGCAAGTCTACCACAGAACTTACCGAAATGTACGTCATCACTCTTCGTCTACATATGGTTAATACTTTCAGGATTTCTTTCGTGAACAAACTTAATAGCGAATTAAAACAAATATTAGTTTTAAAGGAATTTATTTCATATAAATATGATCACTTTTGAAAAGGAATTAAGAAAATATAGTCCCAAGCTCGACAAATGTATTCCTACGCCGGACTTTATATAGTTCATTGAAAAATGACTCGAGTTAACTGTGGTAGGTTCATTGAGTCTGAATTGAGTGGAAATATAAATATAAAAAGATGAATTTTGTATCTCACCAACATTGAAAAAATAATGCAAATGGGAAAGATTACGCTAACTCTTAAAATAGAGGTAAGCTTCAAATGTTCTGTATCATTATAAAATTAGTATAGAGAACAATTTTTCATTTTTCCGCCTAAGAAAGTTTACCAAAAGCATAGAAATCTTTTCCATAAGTTTAAGCGGAAGTCAGTTTAGGCATAGTTTACATTTTTGATATAACAAGGAATATTGTGTTCATTTAAAGAATCAAGATAATCAGAATGTAAAGATAATGAAAACAATAATTTTCTCTGATATGTAGGAATTTGATAATTTTAAGACTTGTACAAATTGAAAACACAACACCACAATATCAAAACAACTCAATTCATTATTAACTTGAAGCTTTACAGCTCAACATTGGCTGACATGTGCACTGTACTAGAGCCAAGTAGAATGGAACCGATGGTTTGATTTGGTTTGGTTTATTTAGTTTTACGTCCTATTAACAGCTAAGGTCATTTAAGGACGGCCTCCCGTGCGTGCGAAATGCATCCGTGTGGTGAGTGCGTATGTGTGTTTTGGGAGGCTGCGGTATGTTCGTGTTAAGTCTCCTTGTGATAGGCCGGATTTTTTGCCGATTTATAGTGCTACCTCACTGGAGCATACTGCCGAAGACACCCAACAGCACACCCCACCCGGTCACATTATACTGACAACGGGCGAACCAGTCGTCTCACTCCAAATATTCTGAGTGCTAAGCAGGAGTAGCAACTACCATTTTGTCAACATTTTGTCAATACTCTACATTTATAATAAACATCAATTAAATGGCTGTACAGTGTACATGTCATGGCATATATTAGTTCCTGATAGGCAGATTGATGGCGACAATTCTTAGTGTTTGATACAGTGTAGTTTCAACTTGTACTTAGCAAATCATAATGCTTGATATAAACAATTGGACATCTACGCAATTAAAAATACATGTGGATCTCTTAACACGAAAATTGTTTGGCATAACTCCAAATTGAACTTTCTCAGTATCTTCAAGTAGCATGATCCCCATACTGCAGATGCATAACACAATAAACTGTTAACATAAGTGTCAAACAGCTTGATTAAAGTAGGACAGTTTAAATTCATATTTGTACACTTTGGAAGTAGTGCAAACATGCTTTTTAGACCTTGCCCTGATAGTTGCGTTTGTACACCACTCTAAGATGAGTAACCCTGTTCCATAACTTCTAATTTGATTCAATCAAAAAATCTTTCCTTCTCACTTCTTATTTGGTCTCCATTTTTAAGAAAAACTAATATTAGTTTTATCAGTTCTTACTAACAGTTTCCTTGAATTAGCATAAACAAATAATCTATTTCAAATATTGTGTAGCTCTTCAGCCGATTCAGCCACAGGCGCTTGCATAGAAAATGAGAATTAAAAAAAAACGATATCAGTGGTATGTGTACTATGTAATACGGGGGGCGGGAAACTCCGTCATCAGCGAAATGGCACACCATCTCACTTCAATCGACTAAAAAACATATTTATTCAAACTGTCACGGTGCACATTATATGCCACCGTCATTAGGAAACATACATCTTTAACCTTCCGTGTCACTCAATACGAATTGTAACATCCAAAACACAATAATCCGTGACAACATCGCCGAATTCCTCGCTCAGAACGCCATCTTTCAAACTGCTCCCTCAGCCTGTCCAGATTCTTCATTTACATACGGGTTCGAAAGGTCATGCGTTTATATAATCGTCTGTCGTCATGTGCACTTTTTGGGGTCATCTCCGCATGCATTTTGTCCGGAAAACGCTTCGGCTCGTTGAAGAGTTTCGTCTAATTTACGATTATTTGAAGAGTTTCGTCGAATGAACGATGATTTATAATCATAAATTATTTATTATTTTGAACGTGAGAGTACCATGCAGCGTATATGACAGTGCACAGGAAAAGCAAACGAAGTCAAGAATGCCTATTCTGCAATCACATTCACGTATAGGCCTAGACATTTTATACTTAAAAAAATAAAAATAAAAGGGAAATGGATTAGCATACTTTTGTCACAAAGGTAGAACAAAATTCTTATTTATTGATTAACTTTTGTCGGTTTACTGAAATCAGGACGAACAAAAAGAAAAGTGAATCACGAATAAGACTGTCATCAGGTTACTGGAACGTATACATGTGTACCAACATTGCTTACTTCAGACTTGTTCATTTATTTCCAAAAATTTTACAAGTAACATGTCGTCGTCAAATACGAAGATCATACTTCAGACCTGTCAAACGATTTGTACGGTGTGATCGATGATCAATCATCAATTTATTTTCATTTTCCACAATGTTAGATTTAATGTTTCCCAGAAATTATTCGAGTTCAATAAAAATTTTATAAGTACATATATATATACAAGACTCGGGACTTGCCTATAGATTTATGCTGCCCTGCAGGTAGGGCGTAAGAATTACCTGCTGCCCCCATTGCATGATCGTAAGAAGCGACTAAATTTGGGATCTTATCTTTTTTCTTCTTTCTTAACAACTTTCTTCTTCCTAACGTCTCCCTTGACACTGCCTCACTTTTGGCCTTTAGTTGAGCGTTCGCCCCTGTGAGGAAGGCTTTGGGTCTGTCCCCTGACCGAGACATACCAGTCTTTAAAAATGGTAGTTGCTGCTCCTGCTTAGCGCTCAGCATACACGGAGTGGGGCGACTGGTTCGCCCGTTGTCAGTATAATGTGACCGGGTGGGGTGTGCTACTGGGTGTCTTCGGCAGTATGCCTCAGTGAGGTAGCACTTTAAATCGACAAAAGTTCCGGCCTATCACAAGGAGACTTAACACGAACATACCGCAGCTTCCCAAAACACACATACGCACTCACCACAAACATGCATATCGCATGCACGGGAGGCCGTCCTTAAATGACCTTAGCTGTTAATAGGACGTTAAACAAAATAAACCAAACCAAACCAAATATCAATGTGTGATTATCGAAATATTGAGGATGAGTTTCATTTTATTTTGAAATTCGATTTTTTGAAACCGTATTATTTGCTTACTTGATTTCGATTTTCATAAACTTGTTATCATTTTGCCGCTTAGTGTCAACAATGTCAATGAGTTTAACGCATTGTAGCATCTTTCACATTTTTCAAATATAACTTTTCTGGAACAGGATAGAACCATAGGATATGCTATCAAAATATGCAGTGCCTGACTGCAAGTCTTAGGCTGGTAGGTTAATTCTTCTATTGGTACCGGAGATGAAATTCTTAAGAGAAAACGACATTAAAATGGAGTTAATTTTGAAATGTTAATTTTAATATCTTGATAACCTTTGAATTAAAAGTGAGGCTTTTGGTTAATAGCCGAGTATAGATATCGTGCTACTCAGAAATATAAACAAACAATATATAGAATAAAGATCAGGTGGAGATAACTCAATGTTATCTCCTCCACCCCCTAATTTCTGGACTTTTTGTAAAAAATTAAGAAAAAAAGGCCGGGCGAGAAAACAAATCAGGAATAGAGCAATTATTTAGATAAAAGAGTCGAAACACAGACACAGGACACGGAACCGGGCTAGTGACAACCAAATAACCAGATTTATCGCCAAACACTGAACTGGGGTAGTGACAACAGAACAACCAAACACATCACCGAATACCGAATCGGGGTAGTGACAACAGAACAACCAGACACACACCCACACATTGAACCAGGGTAGTGCCAGCAGTACAACCAGCATACCACCATACCCCGAGCCACGCTATATATACCGCTACCATTGAAATACAAAATGTATGTCCGTATCTTCCCTGATCTATGGTCCTCATTGTAACTCTACATGGGTCATATTTTCATCATCAATCCCCCCTGAATCTAAATTCCTCTCTAAATTCTGCTACAATGCCTCCAAGATGAGAATCTCGTCCGAAAATGTGCTAGTCGGTCCCATCATCTGGTTTCCAGGGACGCTGGATGGCACAAAATGTCATATGCGGTATCTCGCTATAGCATCTTTCACATTTTTAGGTCATCTGACCCGAAGGGTCAGGATGACCTATAGTCATGATGTTTCGTCCGTCGTCGTGCGCCGTCCGCCGTGCGTAAACTTTTCACATTTCAAACTTCTTCTCAAGTTCCACCAGTGGAGGGAGATGGTCCTGACCAAGTGTTGTTATTTTTCAGGTCAGTCAGAAATCCAAGATGGCCGCCATGGCAACCATCTTGAAAAACACATTTTAAACTTCTTCTTCAGTTCCACTGGTGCGATTGAGCTGGAAGTTGGCGAGGATGTTAAGGAGGGAGAGCCAACAAAATGTTGTTATTTTTCGGTTTCGTAAAAACTTTGACATGGCCGCCACGTCGGCCATTTTGTAACATGATTGCGCAATCATGGTTCTTCTGAACAACACCTATTTGAAACTTCTTCTCAAATTCCACCAGTGGGATTCAGTTCTTACTTATCAAAAATGATCCTGAGATGGTCCTGACCAAGTGTTGTTATTTTTCGGGTCAGTCTGAAATCCAAGATAGCCGCCACAGCCGCCATTTTGAAAACACATTTGAAACTTCTTCTCAAGTTCCACTTGTGCTATTGAGCTGAAACTTGCCTGAAATGATGCTGGGATGGTCCCGACCAAGTGTTGTTATTTTTCGGGTCAGTCTGAAATCCAAGACGGCCGCCACAGCCGCCATTTTGAAAACACATTTGAAACTTCCTCTCGAGTTCCACCAGAGCTATTGAGCTGAAACTTGCCTGAAATGATCGTGAGATGATCCCGACCAAGTGTTGTTATTTTTCAGGTCGGTCAGATATTCAAGATGGCCGCCATGGCAACCATCTTGAAAAACACATTTTAAACTTCTTCTTCCGTTCCACTGGTGCGATTGAGCTGGAAGTTGGTGAGGATGTTAAGGAGGGAGAGTCAACAAAGTGTTGTTATTTTTCGGTTTCGTAAAAACTTTGACATGGCCGCCACGTCGGCCATTTTGTAACATGATTGCGCAATCATGGTTCTTCTGAACAACACTTATTTGAAACTTCTTTTCAAATTCCGCCGATGGGATTCAGTTCTTACTTACCAAAAATGATCCTGAGATGGTCCTGACCAAGTGTTGTTATTTTTCAGGTCAGTCAGAAATCCAAGATGACCGCTATGGCAACCATTTGAAAAACACATTTTAAACTTCTTCTCCAGTTCCAATGGTGCAATTGAGCTGGAAACTGGTGAGGATGTTAAGGAAAGATATTCAACAAAGTGTTGTTATTTTTTGGCATCGTTAAAACTTTGACATGGTAGCTAAGGTGGCCATTTTGTAACACGATTACGCAATCATGGTTTTCCTGAACTATTTGAAACCAGGGGGATTCAGCTCTAACATACTAGAAATGATCTTTAGATGATCCTGGCCAAGTGTTGTTATTTATGGGTCAGTCAGAAATCCAAGATGGCCGCCATGGCAACCATCTCGAAAAACACATTTTAAACTTCTTCTCCAGTTCCACTGGTGCGATTGAGCTTGAAATTGGTGAGGATGTTAAGGAAACAGAGCCAACAAAGTGTTGTTATTTTTTTGCCTCTGCCACGGCAGCGATTTTGTAACGTGATTGCGCAATCATGGTTTTCCTGAACAACACCTATTTCAAACTTTTTTTTCAAATTCCACCAGTGGGATTCAGCTCTTACTTACCAGAAATGATCCTGAGATAGTCTTGATCAAGTGTTATTTTTCGTGTTTATCCAAATTCCAAAATGGCCATCATGGCCAACAGTGCCACTATACCTGCTACAGAGAATAATACTATAATAGTATAATGTTCTTTAATTTAGAGTCAGATTACCGTTAAGGCCCTTGGGCCTCTTGTTCAAATATAACTTTTCTGGAACAGGATAGAACCATAGGATATGCTATCAAAATATGCAGTGCCTGACTGCAAGTCTTAGGCTGGTAGGTTAATTCTTCTATTGGTACCGGAGATGAAATTCTTAAGAGAAAACGACATTAAAATGGAGTTAATTTTGAAATGTTAATTTTAATATCTTGATAACCTTTGAATTAAAAATGATGGCTTTTGGTTAATAGCCGAGTATAGATATCGTGCTACTCAGAAATATAAACAAACAATATATAGATGAAAGATCAGGGAGAGATAACTCAATGTTATCTCCTCCACCCCCTAATTTCTGGACTTTTTGTAAAAAATTAAGAAAAAAAGGCCGGGCGAGAAAACAAATCAGGAATAGAGCAATTATTTAGATAAAAGAGTCGAAACACAGACACAGGACACGGAACCGGGCTAGTGACAACCAAATAACCAGATGTATCGCCAAACACTGAACTGGGTTAGTGACAACAGAACAACCAAACACATCACCGAATACCGAATCGGGGTAATGACAACAGAACAACCAGACAAACACCCACACATTGAACCGGGGTAGTGCCAGCAGTACAACCAGCATACCACCATACCCCGAGCCACGCTATATACCGCTACCATTGAAATACAAAATGTATGTCCGTATCTTCCCTGATCTATGGTCCTCATTGTAACTCTACATGGGTCATATTTTCATCATCAATCCCCCCTGAATCTAAATTCCTCTCTAAATTCTGCTACAATGCCTCCAAGATGAGAGACCAACCAACCAATTATTTTTTCAATTGGTTGGTTGTTCCCTGTAAAGTATTCTTCGTAATACTGCTTATCTATGTAATTCGACTTTACATCGCATATATAATATGTAAGTTATTGATGAATTACCTGATTAAGTGTAATATTAAGTTTGTAAGCATCCAACGTGCGCTACTCTGATAATAATTAAGAAACTGAATTGAAATGAAAGAAAAGAGTATACTTTAGGGGTATTTCTAGTCGTTATTTTGTGTCAACGCCAGAATTTAGCCCCCCCCCCCCCCCCCCCCCCCCCCAAAAAAAACAAAAAAAAATCTCTCATAGCAAATATTATATAATGAACCGACGGTTGCAAACTGCAGATTAAAAAAACCCAGTCAATATTCAACAATGCCTAGAAAATTAAACCTCTTATTCTTACCGGATATGTATGTGGTCTCTGTATTTTTAACTAGTTATTTTTATAATTGAAGATAGGCATAATCCTAAATAGATGGCAAGTTCAATTTGAAAACAAAATATCTCAAACAACTATCCGCTAATACCCCATCTAAATTTTAACTTCGAAAAACTTCAACTGATACTGCTAGTTCATGGTATACGTATAATGCCCGGGCCCCGTTGTTACACTAGCGGATCAAGGGAGGGGGATCCTGGGGTCAGGAACCCCACACCCCCTTCCCTTTTCGGAGTAGGACATTCTTTTTATAGCCTTAAAAATGGAGAGAAAAAAAAATCGGCTCGCGGCTACGGCGCTCGCATTATCACTATATTACTGGACCCCCCCCCCCCCCCCCCCCCTTTCCTGGATCCGCGCCTGCGTTACATGCCATCTTTCGATTTCAAAACGAAGTTCAACAACTACCAAAATGATGCAGTTGAAGAAAAGGAAAGGACGATCTCATCACTGGCATTAACACTACTATCTAATTAGTCCGTGATCTCGCAAACGACGTCCTGTACATGCACTTGTAAAATAAAGTATGCCGAGATGACCCCAAATAATGCACCTGGTGACAGTCGATTATATAATGGCATGACCTTTCAACCCCGTATGTAAATGAAGAATCTGGACTGGCTGAGGGAACAGTTTGAAAAAATTGTTTTGTTGGGGGAATTCGGCAATGTTTTCACGGATTATTGTGTTTTGGATGTAACAATTCGTAGTAAGTGACACGGTAGGTTAAAGATAAATGTTTCTAGATGGCGGTAGTATGTAGTATGCACCGTGTCAGTTTGAATACATGTGTTATTTAGTCGATTGAAGTGTGGTGTTGTGCCGTTTCGCTCGTAGTGGAGTTGCTAACCTTGTACTTAACAGATTACACATAGCACTGTCATAAAAAAAAAAAAATGAAAATCACATTTTCTATGCAAGCGCCTGTGGATTTATTCTCTTATAAACCTGGATAAACCAATACACATCATGCCTCCACCTAATTAGTGCTGTGTATTGTGCTTAACTAAAGTTTTACAATAGTGTTAAATTCCAGCAGTAATATAATTATCACCAACTCACTATTGAATCAGAAACAGACAAAGACATAGTAAGTCCTAGACGTCGATAGTATGATTTTCTCTGGTGTTGAAATTTCCCCGATGATGTTGTCCTCATCTTCATCAAGTACGTGTCTCACTCCAGATGAACATTTTGATTTCCGGTAAAAAATTCACCCATTGCCATTTTGCCACCTGAAATGACAAGTTTATAAAATTATTATGTTCAAGTGTTAATTGCAATGTTGTATTACAATTACAATGATTCCCCAAATTTCCATAGGTTGATTTGTATATGAATTGCTTGCATAATTTATATAAATACATGTACATGTACATCACAAATGCTATTATTGTAACAAGGGATCATACCTATCTCAACTGCCCTGCAGGTAGGGCGTAAGAATTGTACCTGCTGCCCCCATTGCATGATCGTAAGAGGCGACTAAACTTGGGATCTTATCTTTTCTCTTCTTTCTTGATAACTTTCTTCTTCCTAATGTCTCCCTTGACAATGCCTCACTTTTGGCCTTTAGTTGAGCGTTCGCCGCTGCGAGGAAGGTTTTGGGTTCTGTCCCCTAGCCGAGACATACCAGAGTCTTTAAAAATGGTAGTTGCTACTCCTGCTTATCACTCAGCATATTTGGAGTGGGACGACTGGTTGGCCCGTTGTCAGTATAATGTGACCGGGTGGGGTATGCTGCTGGGTGTCTTCGGCAGTATGCTTCAGTGAGATAGCACTTTAAATCGGCAAAAGTTCCGGCCTATCACAAGGAGACTTAACACGAACATACCGCAGCCTCCCAAAACACACATACGCACTCACCACACTCATACATGTCGCACACACGGGAGGCCGTCCTTAAATGACCTTAGATGTTAATAGGACGTTAAAGAAAATAAACCAAACCAAACCAAACCTATCTCAATCAATCATAGTCACATTTTACGACATTACCTACATTTTGTATGTGATGTAATTGATGAAATATATAGATATAAAGATAGGGCATCCCATGAATATAAATAAAGGTAAAACATTACATTGTGAATTTACTGTTACACTGTAAATGTCTGATATTTCACAATATATATTTGCATGTTAATACACAAGGAGTCAATCTCTAATGAAAATTCCTCCCGGACATTTCTACAAACAAGAACTTATAAGATAGTGTCCATGTTGATTCTATCATCATTGTCACTTCTAGATAAGTATTCGTGAAATTAAAGTTATTTAAAATACAACTTTTCTGGTTAAATGCTTGCATTTCCATTGGTTTGGTTTGGTTTGGTTTATTTTGTTTAACGTCCTATTAACAGCTAAGGTCATTTAAGGACGGCCTCCCGTGCGTGCGACATGCATGCGTGTGGTGAGTGCGTATGTGTGTTTTGTGAGGCTGCGGTATGTTCGTGTTAAGTCTCCTTGTGATAGGCCGGAACTGTTGCCGATTTATAGTGCTACCTCACTGAAGCATACTGCCGAAGACACCCAGCAGCACACCCCACCTGGTCACATTATACTCCATTGGCAAAATATGATAACACTGCATATTTGACATTGTACTATTATGATTTGTTTTATCAAACATAAATATTGAAATAACAAAGAAAATCTCAGCAAAATATGAATAAATAAAAAGGAAAAAGAAACCCCAAATAACTCTGAAATCTTACGACTGCTGGAAATATAACATTGCCATGCTTTACAGCAATGTAGGATTCTGTCTGGAACCTTTTTAAATTAAGAAGTTTGAACTAAAGAAAAGTATGAATACTGTTGCAAGTCTATAAATTATTACTTGCACAACTTGTTTAACTTAAATATGCATTGAAGTCTAAGTTTCTCTTTAAATGACACTAAAAAAAACATCAGAATATTTTTTTTTATATTTTCTGAAGCACAAAGGAACACATACCTTTTTACAGCATTTTTCACAGCAGGAAGCAACAACTTATCTTGGTCCACCAACTTATCCTGGTCCACTAACATATCTTTGGACTGGTCCATCAACTTATCTTGGGCATGGTCCACCAACATAACCGGGGTCTGGTCCACCAACTTATCCTGGGATTAGTCCCTCAACTTATCTTTTAACTGGTCCACAAACGTAACCGGGTCCAACAACTTATCTTGGTCCACCAACTTATCCTGGTCTATCAACATATCTTACGAATGGTCCACCAACTTTTCCTGGTTCACCAACATACCTTGGGAATGTTCAACCAACTTATCCTGGACTTGGTTCACCATCTCAGCCAGGAACGACACATCAATCATGTCTTTGTCCTGAAATAGGATTGATGCAACAAATACATGACACATGCTTGTAACATGTTTTGTACTTAATTAACTGTGCATTCCTTTATTAACCTTTTACTAGTTGTACAGATATGTATTTGCTGTACCCCTAATCGAGCGCTCCGTACCAGACAAACCAAACATATTCAAGTGGTTCTTTCCTGAAGAGTACCAATGCAATTGGATCCAAGATGACGGAACAGTGATTCTTCATTTGTCATTGAAATATCAAAAATAAGACAGACAATCTTCATATGTGATGCAAATGTATAAACGATACATTTCAATGAATGTTGAAACTATTTAGGTATTAGTTTAACATCCTTCAAGTTGTTCAGAAGAAATAATTCATTTCTATATTTGAAGCCTATCTTTCCTATAAATGCCCTCATCTTGGGAACTCATTTGATATCCAAATTGCCTTCCATCCTACGGTGCTGTACCAATTCCGTATAACTGGTACGAATCCAAAAATGGAATGCACAGATAACTTCCATTTCATTGTCAAAATATTATACTTACAGAATCGAGTGAAAACGATAAAAAGAACATCATTAATTTAAAACTATGAATAAAGACACATAGGCAAATGCATTTGTTAAAAAAATAATAAGGTGATTTTTATTGATATAATTAAGATAAGCTCATGTATTAGCTAACACGCTAAACACTTTGATAACATTAACAAGAAATATGCTGGATAATTTCTTCACACATATTATATGCCAATCACATCTGACATCACAGTGCAATACAGGGATTGTAAAATCAGATCTGGTTAGCATATTGTGCACACACAAAAAAAGACTTATTCTAGTGACTACCATTCACTTACGGCGACAGAGGGCTCAATACAACCATCTTCATCGTGTCAGGTCTTAATAAATGTTGATAATAAAATCATATCAAATACATACCTCCAGATCCCTATCTTGTACATCATCCACAGGGAGACAAGACACAAAATGGTTAGGTGCCCAGTAGGCTTCAGTCCGAACTTTCCCAGCCAATTTGATTCACATGATTACAGCATCTCTTTTGTTCTGGCTCACAACTGATTCTCTAAAGGGATGGAACCTCCTGTGAAGATGTCGTCTGGTGTTGTACCCACAATATTGAGGAATACAACAATCCAAAATCGGGGAGAGGGCATGAAGTTGTCACATTCCCATGTAACTGCCACTCTTTCGGATCCCCATTATTTCATTTTCATAATCAGTTTGTATGATACTTTCAGTAAGATGTGTCTCATGAACAAAGAAATCTGAGTACTGGGTTTAGATTGTAGGAAGTGATTCTGTCTGTTCTGAAGAAATTCCAGTACTTAATTTCTTATCATCAAGAAAGTCTTCTATATGGCAGGCTGATTCTACAATTATCTTTGCTCTGATTATTTTATGGAACTCCTCGCTTCCAGAAGCAAATATGCTTCCAGTACGTGGCAAGCAGTTACCATTTCCTTGTGGTAGGCCGGAACTTTAGCCGATTGTCTGCAAGAACACATGTTCTTCTTTGCACATAGCCTCAAGTTCGTTGAAAAGCTTGCACGCACGAAGGTCGTCAAGTAGATGTGAGAAGTATCTCTTACGGAATTCCAAGAAGCTCAAACATTGTTTCAAAAGCCTGCATGATTTGACTAGTTTTCCTATTTTCTTCAACAGTAACGCTTACTCTGCTGTTTCTTTGTTCATTGCTTGAATTGTTTATCTCTTTTGGATTTCTGATACATGCGACTTCTTTATATCCATTATGTCCCTTGGTTTTGTCTTTAGTGCAAAACGTCTCATTTCCATGACCAGACGCATTCCCTTTCTTACTCGTATTTTTTTTGCTTACTGCTAGATGGATGTCTCTTCGTCTTACTGGTACTCTGCCGTGTCTTGTTTGCAACATGCCTTCTCTTTGTACTCTCCTCAGAGTCATTTTCCCCTTTTTTTTCTGGAAGAAATGTTGCCAATTCCTTTCTTCGTAGTTGTGCACTTTTCCTCAATTTGCCTTTTCCTTGTCTCTTTCTCCATTCTACATGCTCTTTCCAATTGTCACGATACTCTTTAATTTGGATAATTGCTAGTGTTTCCGTCTCCTCTACATGTCGTACAGAAGCAACTCAGCTGATGCACTCTGGTATTGCCTGGCTCTATACCTTTGCCCTGATGAAGCGCTCGAGTCCCTTTGACAGCTGTTACATGTAAATCTCTAATCTAAATCTGTAATGACTCTTCATAGAAGAAAGTGCTTACAACATGAATACATTTCTCATTAAGAGGTTTGGGATATATAGAAAGGTTATCTTTGGCAAATTGATAAAGTTCTTCTGCATTTCTCAAGTCCCTTTCTAGATCTAACAAACTGCTCCGTAGATTTTTCAACCACACCCCAAGAGCGTCACAAGGGCTCTTACCGTGACGTGTTCCAAACTATGATCGTTGAAACAATCCACATTCTTCAGAAATGTCATGAAATGGCCCTTTAGATTTGAACTGTGACGCACTGCCATCACTGAACTGCAGGTGGTGGTCAAACATTACCTTCTTTTCCTTTAGATGTGTGGAATGTTTGCATTGATATGCTTAATTTCACATGCATCGTGTTTCAGGTCCGGCGATATAAACACCATATCCCCTCTGGTCAACGCAGACTTGTAGACAGGACAGGAATAATAAGTTACAATTGGATGTAGCAGACTGTATTTCTTGATGAACACATCTGTAATTTTCAGAGAAATTTGCTTGTGGCATGTCCTTGGTGAGCTTTAAAAATTCTTCTCTGCCATTTTGCTACAAATAAATATTTTGCCAAAGTTTCAGTTTCCTACTAAAGAGTTGTCTACACACTCTTTCACCGTTGCCATCTTCTCAACCAAAAGCTTTCTATTGAAATTTTTCCCGTGGAATCTTTAACCTTACCATTCTCCCACTTTTTCCATGTAATATTTTCGTCCTGTACTAAGGCTTCGAACACTTGTTCCACATGAATCACATGATTTTTCGATGCATTTGTTGGCATGGTAGGCAGTTTGGCCCTTCTGACATAATGTTAAGTTTATCAACTCATATTTGTCTTTTGGATCTATTCTAATGGTTTTTCTGGCTACAATGTCGAGTGTTTGTCGACATTTTGAGTGTTGAACAGTTAAGCAATGTTTTGGTCTATGTTTTCTGAATGTTGTAATGCTGATTTTTCTTCCCTTTTGCTTCAGGTAATCCTGGTGCAGTTTCTCTGTTTCAGTTCCTAGCAATACCTTTTGAATAAACAGTTTGGCACTTGCTGTACGTTTGTTTGGTACAATCATGGATGGATGGTGACTTTCATAAAAGTCCTCTACACATCGCTTTTCCTGAGGAGTGATATATCCTTTTCGTTGGATTTTTTCTGGTTCTATAGAAGATGCTCTTCTCCCGAAATTGATTTCTGCTGCTGGTTTTCATTTTCCTTCAAGAAAAGAATTATTACAGTAATTGCATATGATTACCGTAACTAGGAAAATTACAAACGTAAAAATCACGTTCCGTATAGAAGAACTAGATATACGTGTTGACAGATTAGCACGCTCGCAGTTGTTTGAAATAAATAAATTCGGTAAATATACTTTTACACGTCATGATTGTGCCTATTATTTATAATTGAGATCACCATCCCCTTTCCGGAGATTATTTCAATCATCAACTGTATAATAATTACATACTTACTATATACACCGAACCCACTCTCCAATATTAATTTCAAATACTTGTAATTGTAAGAGTGTGGGTTTCATGTATGCGGCACAAATCTAGCATGTTTGTATTGATAATTTCATTCCCTTTTTCATCCGCAGTCATCCAATGATTTCTTAAAATGACACTTTTACGTTGTATTATACTTAAAGATTCATTTGTTGTAATTGTAGACTTAATTTTAAATAAAATTATTTACCAAAGGACAATATTTTATGAAGGAACATATCTGTAATAATCCCGTGTTCGACAAATAAAACTTTTTTTTATATATACCAGTGCAGTTTGTATAGCACATCGCAAAATTGTGAATGTATGTACAATATGCACAAACTGTTCTACAGTTACCTACGTCAGGTTATCCTCCGTGATACGACAGGAAGGTAGAGATAAGGTAGAAGATAGAAGCTTTGAAGGGCAGTAAATACGGCAAAATTAAATAAATACGACCACGCTGACGATATGTTGCATTAAAATCCACATAAAAAACCCACTTAAATTGTAGTGTTTTACAGCCCATCGACAATTTGGGTCATATGCCAACAGCTGATGAAGGTAGCATGAAGCGCCATAGTGCCTGTTGTCCGTTTTCCTCTCAAATCACAAAAAGTCCTATCAGCGTGACACAGATGAATGCTTCCTATTGATTCTTATACGTGAACTATATTAGTGGCGATACGATATGGTGGCAACTGTCGTCTTGGTTAATCAAAGAAACGTGAAGGATTAAGTGATGTGGATATATATATTCCCTTTCTGGGGTGTAGGTGTCGCAGCTAGCAAATACACATTAATTGACAACAGGTTATAAAGTAGGTTGCCACACAAATCTATCAATGTACGGTATCAGTCGTTATTCAGTAAACACAAAAGTCCTAGCCTATTTATATATGGTGTCTTATTCTTTGTCAGCCTTATTTCGTGATATGTTAATTAGACCTATTATTTTTATTCTGTTTCTTATTCTTATTCTGCACTCGATGTGGTGACAAAAACTGGGCCAAACTGGTAAGAGTTATGTCAATGGTATTTCTCCAACATAATATGGCATATGTCAAAGGGTGTGGTCTTCTATTATTAAGTTGGTCACAAAATCCAATATGGCCGCCATGACGTCATATTTAAAAAGTTTAAAATTGCCATGACTCAAAATGTACTCATTATACAAAGGTCATGTTATTTGTAGAAAAAGTTTAAGGTCAGAGGTCAAATGAAAAAGCTCCCCAAGGGGCAAATTCGTCAACTTTTAAATATTTCTTGAAAAATCGTTCATAGATCGATGCAGTATGTTTTTCCAATAATATTGATGTCTTAAGTTTTTCGGTAACATTTGTTGTAACGTGGTACGCCATTTTGAATATTCCCTCTGATCTTTTTCAAGTTTCTTCTGAAATTCCACAGTTGGGATTCAGGACAAACTTTTATAACATGACTATGAGATGGCACTGACCAAGAATTGTTATTACGGGGTCGTTCCAAAATCCAATACGGCCGCCATGGCGTCATGTATTGAAAAGTTTAAAATGGCCCTAACTCAAATAGTTTTCATTATACAGAGGTTATGTGCTTATATTTTTGTAGATAATGTCTTGGGCAAAGGTCAGAGACCAAATGAAAAAGTTCACTATGGAGTCAAAGGTCACCAAATTTTCAACTTAAAAAAAATGTTTTTTTTTTTACATAGATCGATGCAGTTTGTCATTATGATGATTCTAGTAAATTTGGTTTTTCAACATCACTTCCGGTTCAGATGGTACAATGCCTCACTTTTGGCCTTTAGTTGAGCGTTCACCCCTGTGAGGAAGGCTTTGGGTTCTGTCCCCTGGCCCAGACATACCAGAGTCTTTAAAAATGGTAGTTGCTACTCCTGCTTAGCGCTCAGCATACTTGGAGTGGGACGACTGGTTTGCCCGTTGTCAGTATAATGTGAACCGGGTGAGGTGTCCTGCTGGGTGTCTTCGGCAGTATGCTTCAGTGGGGTAGCACTATAAATCGGCAAAAGTTCCGGCCTATCACAAGGAGACTTAACACGAACATACCGCAGCCTCCCAAAACAAACATACGCACTCACCACACGCATGCATGTCGCACACATGGGAGACCGTCCTTAAATGACCTTAGCTGTTAATAGGACGTTAAAAAAATAAACCAAACCAAACTATTTCGTGAACATTTTAGTGATTGCACAATCATTGATCAATCTTAAAACGCCATCTTCTCAATGGCCAAGTGGCCCAGGGATATTTGGTCTGAAGCATGCTGTTGTGAAGGGCTACTTAGTTTGTTCAAATAAATAACCTTGACATACATTCAAGGTCAGAGAGGTCAAATAGGCTAAAATCTTTTAATGACACCTGCTCAATAACCAAGAGGCCAAGGGAGTTGAATGACGGTCTAACAAGTTTGTTTAAATTAATGAACTTGATATTCAATGTCAGAAAGGTCCATATTCCCCTATGTTTGTCAAAAGGTGTGAAAAAGTAGTTTATTGCTGACACCTTCCTTACAGTACAGAAGTTTAAAAAAAATCAAGAGCCCCATGGGCCTTTGCGTCATCTGACTTTAAAGGCCCTAGAACTACATACAGCCAATACGGTATCTTTATACTAAATCATTATCTATCTCATATCTCTGATTGCGACCATCAACATCACAAAAAAAATAGATTATTGAAAGTTGTTATTTTAATTTAGTTTTTGTTAAGATTTATATTTCACTTGTATGTGAAGGTGTTGATATCCGTCTTGTGGTTTTGTGTGATATTGTTACGAGTAGGTCGATACTATTTTGTTCTGTATGTGAGCGTGTTTATATTTAGCTTTCGCCTTTTGCTGTTTTTATTCCTTGTTTTTCCGGTATGTAATGGACCTAAAGATCTTTTCCTGTGTTGATGGGTCGTTAAGAGTAATGTAATTATGATAATAATCCGAAAATATCAATGACTTCAGCATTTCAACGACTGAAGTAAATTAGATTATCCGAAAGAAAAAGATTACACTCGTAAATGCTAGGTGACAAATGCCAAGACAAGGTTGTCCTTGCCAGTCTGCCAAACCATACACATATAATACACTCCTACGTATTGGAGCGTACAGCCGTAATGCATCGCATGCAATGAGCCATTTGCTGTTTAACACTGTTTATTGGATTGCACTGATCTACATCATACAAAAGAAAGATTAACAAGTTAAATTGATTCTTTTCTGGGGTTGGATGGTTTGGTATAATATTAGTATTATCATCAGCCAGGTCCTGATGGGCGGGGCCGAAAAAAATCATAATTGACTAAAATTTCAAAAAACATCATTTGACTCGATAATGGCAGAATCAGCAACTATACATTGCCACTTGTTTTAAACTACATGTAATTATGTGAGTTTGCTGATATATGTCCCTTGCATTTTTGTGATATTCGGCATTTTAAATCTTATACACGTTTTTGTAAACTTTACTATAGTTTATTTTGAGAAATCACAATTTTGACTATGATTTGTTGGATTTCTATTGGAATTCATTCTTACTTGGTTAACAGTATTAGCATGAGATGACAATTTGATGGTATGCATATGTTAGCCCTGACTGACCCCATGGGGTTTATGGGCGGGGCTAAAAAGGGTCAAATTGACTGAAATTTTAAAAATCATTCTCTCTACTATCAGATATAGTGGAATAAAACACTCTTCATAGATGTAGAGGTCTCGAGGTGCTTTACCAAAATGAGAATTGTATGACCCTGAGAAGGGAGTAAACTTTGCTATAGTTTTTGTTGGGAAATCACATTTTGACTTATTTGTTTGATCTCTATTGGAATTCAGACTTACTTGGTTATTATTGTTAGCACGAGATTACAGTTTGGTGATATGCACAGTAAGCCCTGGCTGACCCCTTGGACTAATGGATGGGGCCAAAAAGGGTCAATTAGATAAACAAATATTTCGAAACCCAGGTGACCGTGAAGGCCCATGGGCCTCTTCTCTATTTTAGTTACATTTACACTGACCTTTTACCAGACCTGAAAAACAATCCCGAGCAAGCATTTTAGTAAGGAAAACCTGCAAGAAGTTTGAGTTTGACAGCAATCCCAAGGAAGCAGGTTCTGTAAGGTAGATATGTTTGGTTTGGTTTGGTTTATTTTGTTTAACGACCTATTAACAGCTAAGGTTATTTAAAGACGGCCTCCCGTGCGTGCGACATGCGTGCGTGTGGTGAGTGCGTATGTTTGTTTTGGGAGTCTGCGGTATGTTGTGTTAAGTCTTCTTGTGATAGGCCGGAACCTTTGTCGATTTATAGTGCTACCTCACTGAAGCATACTGTCGAAGACGCTCAGCAGGACACCCCACCCGGTCACATACTCACAATGGGCGAACCAGTCGTCCAACTCCTAATATGCTGATCGCTAAGCAGGAGCAGCAACTACCATTTTAAAGACTATGGTATGTCTCGGCCAGGGGACCAAAACACACCTACACACTCGTAGTCTAGTGTTGAAAACTCCATTTAAGCCGGACAGTGTTAAACGTTCACATATTATGTCTATGGGAAATCATTGGGTTCCGTTGTTCATGAAGACATTCGGAAAATATTTGAGTTATTTAACGGCAAATAATGTTTTTGCGTAAATCAATTGATAACAATGTTAATTTGAAGATAATCGGGTAATATTTGTTGGAGTTATTATATTAAAACAGCAAAGAAACAAAACTTTCGTTAATGAAGTGGCTGTAACTCAAATAACGTCCGCCAAAAGCGAACTTGGTCTAGCCCTTAAGGCATTTGATTTTGTAATCGAATTTGAAGAACATCTATTAACAACTGTTTCAGTTATTTCATGGAAACGATATAAAACGATTTTAGTTAATCAAGGGTCTATAACTCTGTCAAAAGTGCAAATAGAACATGGCCATGTGCTAAAGGTATTTAACCTGTTCATCAAGTATTAAACAAGTCCGTTTACATATGTTGCAGTTAATGCACTGAACTATGAGAGACGCGGTAGACGGACACACCTAATTTAAAAAGTCCCGTTCCGGAGAAAGTTTGGCTTCGTTTTATTTGTTTAACGTCCTAGCAACAGCTAAGGTTATTAAAGGACGCTCTTGTGTGCGTGCTATATGCATGCGTGTGGTGAGTGAGTATGTGTGTTTTTGGAGGTGGCGGTATGTTTGTGTTAAGTCTCCTTGTGATATGCCGGATCTTTTGACGATTTATAGTGCTACCTCAATGAAGCATACTGCTGCAGACACCCAGCAGGACACTCAACCTGGTCAGTTAATACTGACAACGGGCGAACCAAGCCCAAAAAAATCATTTCGTTTCGCGTAACCTATATGCCTTAGTTTATTTCGGATACTGTGGGATACAGCAACAAGTCATTTTGCCGGGTGCACTATCTATCTAGATAACACATGTACAGCTATGAGGGTATGACCAATTGCCGAGACGTTATTATTTAATTGCTTAATGAGTTGAATAAAATTTGAAAACGTCCGTCAGTTGTCACATCAACTGTGGACGCACGTTTCATACATTGTAAAAACCGGTGTTTTACAAGACGTAATTCTGTGATATTGGTGAAATACGATTTGACTAATGCAGAATTAAACAAATAAAAAGAAAACATTGCTTCCTTCATCATCTATAAACATTCGTTTTTTTTATTTCGCCTCTTCCAAAATCATATCATGAAAGCCAATTAGTTGTACTGCACGCACATCGTTAGGTTCACGCCCTTTGGCCAAACCAAGCCTTACACGGTCTTCCATGTAGACAGATGAATCGGTTGTGTACAGGAATGTCGGGGTTTTTAAGGGTTCTACGTTCTTGGCAAGGTCACTGTCATAATGAAAACAAATATCAAGATTCCTGTACTCATTAGCAAGTCTTGCTATTAGCTGTTTTGGAATAAAAGCTTACTTTCGGGCGCTGGGTGAAGCTCTGTAAGAGTTCATTTAGACAGACGTATTCTATTCAACAACATTATTTTTATGGCTTACAAGCGATATTTGTTGCCATCATGTCACGATAGTTGGATAGTTTTGGAGTTTGCCGTATCCGCAACTACCAAGGAAATAGAAATGACGAATACAAATTGATTGATAAAAGGTCTAAATTCTGGTAATGAATGACCTAACAGACCTCAAACAAGAACGTGAAAAATAAAGTTAATAAGATATTGGAAGGGAATGACAATCTAGATTTGATCATACAAACCCCGTAATGCAACATAAAATGGCCACCTCCTTTGAGCAAATAAGGGATGTCAAGCTGTTTTTAATTTTCAAGTGATTTTTTCCCTTGTAGACAATCCTTCTGTCCACTGGCCGAGACATGCCAGGGTCATAAAAGTGGTAGTTTTCGTTTGCTTTGCGTTCAGTATTTTTGGGAGTGGAACGATTAGTTCGCCTGCTATTTTTACTACACACATGTACCTTCATAATGAATTAACCAGTTGTATTTCGATTACATTTTTTGTAAAATCTTTATGATTATCCTATTGTTTTGAGAATTGCTGAACTGCAACAATCGAGTATTCAGACGGGACAACTTGTTTCTATACCCTGCGTCACAACCTGTACTACAATTAGTGTATCTATACGCATTAAACAAATTGATTTTATTTTTATATACATGTAGTTATAGGTTTTTATTATTATGCAGTGGTCTTTTAGAAACCCACGGACCTGTTTTCAATGTAACGGAAGATAACATTGAGGTAATTGTGAATTTATAATATGTAACTACAGTTTGTGGAAACCTGCTGTATGATATTACTTATTTGTTTTTATATCAGAGAAATTTTTATTTTTGTGATAGCATTCAAATTGAAAACACTACAGATTAACAAACTGAGTTATGCTAGATTACGAGTATTTTATGAAAAAGTTTTTACTTGTAAAATGATATTTGACTTTTGTTGTCACGTCGCTTGACTGGGGCGGGTCAAGTCCGTATATAACTACACAGTATGTTACATATACATGTATGTATCATTAGATCCTGCTTGCAAATCAAAGAAAAATGCGCATATTTTTTTTCTGTTCTAGATTTCATTAAACGAAACAGGTCTGTATACAAGTCAAACAGATTTGAGTTTAATAATTCATTATTTGTTTGTTTTATTCTTTATTTAAGAGACCTTTTTGTTTTCTTATATTATGTAATACATTGATATGCGTAAGTGTAGAACAAGAATGTATTTGTAATTATTATGCAGTTGTTTATTGAAATGATCTCCAGGGGACGGGGATATGTGGTCTCAATAATAAATGAATAAATGAATAAATGATAGGTATAATCATGATTTGGTTTGGTTTGATTTCTTTAACGTTCTATTAACAGCTAAGATCATTTAAGTTTCAGGACGGCCTCCCGTGTTTGCGAATGCATGCGTGTGGTGAGGCGTATATGTGTTTTGGGAGGCTGCGGTATGTACGTGTTAAGTCTCCTTGTGGTAAGCCGGAACTTTTGCCGATTTATAGTGCTACCTCACTGAAGCATACTGCCGAAGACACGGCAGGACACCCCACCCGGTCACATTATACTGACAACGGTTTGGTTTGCATATATTGACCCTGACTGACCCCCCGGGATTCCATTATAAAGCCAAGTGTAGACATTTCTACGCTGAAAGGTGACAATATTTTAGTTACTTGTGACTTGCTCGAATATACCAGGAAATTGTTGGCTATTGAGGCCATGCAGGATACTTGTTTGTTTGTTTTTTCGTTTAACGTCCTATTAACAGCCAGGGTCATTTAAGGACGTGCCAGGTTTTGGAGGTAGAGGAAAGCCGGAGTACGCGGAGAAAAACCACCGGCCTACGGTCAGTACCTGGCAACTGCCCCACGTAGGTTTCGAACTCGCAACCAAGAGGTGGAGGGCTAGTGATAAAGTGTCGGGACACCTTAACCACTCGGCCACCGCGGCCCCATGCAGGATACATTGGCAATCCAAGGAGACCAAAGCGAGGTCAAAAGTGATAATGTTTCACAAATCACATCAGGCTTGTTTCGTCAATTTCCATTTGCCGTCGGTGTAGTAGGCTGGTTAGAGAGAATGGTAGGCACTGTGAAAAATCTACTTAAAGCACGAGGATGGAGATATTTCTATATGAACTGCACCAGTAATGCATGGGAAATACCATTTGAATTTCATCATGGGAGTTAAGCAAGTTAAATTTTTTGACTTCTATTGAAGTCACTCGTCGAAGCATGTCCCTACGGAATATTTTGCAGAAAGAGACAAGCAAAAGCCATATTATGACAAACGTGTTTCCGAGTTGCCTCTTTTGAACTGCGGGAACACTGAGCGCGTCCGAGACTCGTGATAGTGCATTGTCTACAAAAGGTGTTGTACGTGAAGAGGTATCATCGAGGTCATATGGACGGTACAGATCCCGAAAATACATATCGCAGAAATTTCAGACATTCTGAAGTGGTACCAACTTCCAACGTAGAGGAAATGACCTTATTAGGTTTTCTGACCCGAAGGGTCAGGATGACCGATAGTCATCGATCTTCCTCCGTCGTCATGCGCCGTGCGTACAGTTTGCGTACAGAAAAAAAAGCTTCTATATTTATGTTTGCCTGATCAGTTTCATTATTCAGAGTTGCTGTGATTCACTTTCTTTAAGGTAAGTTAATCAAAATTTAGTTACCGTAATATTCTGTGTATGGCCCGCAATTGCCGCAAATCCAAGTTACCTTTTTGTGTTATCAGATGTCGACAAATATGTTCATGTCAGAAATCTCTTATGTTTTGTTAACGGGCCATGCACCGGATCGGGCTTTCTGCATACTTTAAATTGTAACACACAGGATATTACGGTAGTTAGTTATTACACTCTGAAGAGTCCATCAACACCGTTAAGGTAATGGGAAATACAAATTAACATCCAACGAAATTACATCAAACAAACGAAATGTATTTAATATGTAAAAAGTATATTGGTACACTCACGTATATGGATTAAAATATAATGATGTAACGTATCTTTTGGTAGAAAGCTTAGTTCAATATTATGTAAATATACATAGAAATGTCAATTTCACTTTGCTTAAGAACGGGTGACAATCGGGTAACTCGATCGAACGTGAAAATGAATGGGGTCACCTACTCGACCACGTTGGCTTTCCTCGGGTGACCAAGGTCTCTCCTACATTAAGACCCATAGAGCGCATTCATCCGGGCCAACCAGCGTGATTAAATTGACATAACTTGCTTTTTAATTGTAACGTTCTCGCGACGATACGGAGCCAGGATCATACGAGGAAGGGTGTCTACGAAATATAAACATATGATTTTTTTTTACAAAGACTAAGAATTGAGGGAAAATATTGAATGTTCACCGTTAGGGGGTAACATCAAAACGGGTTAATATTATTAGCGAAATAATCTGCGGTTAAGACCGTCATATCGTACGGTCATTAGCAGATCGGCAGCTTGGTTTGGATTGGTTTATTTTGTTTAACGTCCTATTAACAGCTAAGGTCATTTAAGGACGAACTCCCGTGTGTGCGACATGCATGCGTGTGGTGAATGCGTATGTGTGTTTTGGGAGGCTGCGGTATGTTCGTGTTAAGTCTCCTTGTGATAGGCCGGAACTTTTGCCGATTTATAGTGCTACCTCACTGAAGCATACTGCCGAAGACACCCAGCAGCACACCCCACCCGGTCACATTATACTGACAACGGGCGAACCAGTCGTCCCACTCCTAATATGCTGAGCGCTAAGCAGGAATAGAAACTACCATTTTTAAAGACTCTGGTATGTCTCGGCCAGGGGACACAACCCAAAGCCTTCATCACAGGGGCGAACGCTCAACAAAAGGCCAAAAGTGAGGCATTGTCAAGGGAGACAATATGAAGATTGGTTTGGTTTGGTTTATTTTGTTTAACGTCCTATTAACAGCTAAGGCCATTTAAGGACGGCCTCCAGTGTGTGCGACATGCATGTGTGTGGTGAGTGCATATGGTTTGGTTTGGTTTATTTTGTTTAACGTCCTATTAACAGCTAAGGTCATTTAAGGACGGCCTCCCGTGCGTGCGACATGCATGCGTGTGGTGAGTGCGTATGTGTGTTTTGGGAGGCTGCGGTATGTTCGTGTTAAGTCTCCTTGTAATAGGCCGGAACTTTTGCCGATTTATAGTGCTACCTCACTGAAGCATACTGCCGAAGACACCCAGCAGCACACCCCACCCGGTCACATTATACTGACAACGGGCGAACCAGTCGTTCCACTCCAAATATGCTGAGCGCTAAACAGGAGTAGCAACTACCATTTTTTTAAGACTCTGGTATGTCTCGGCCAGGCGAGTGCATATGTGTGTTTTGGGAGGCTGCGGTCTGTTCCTGTTAAGTCTCCTTGTGATAGGCCGGAACTTTTGCCGATTTATAGTGCTACCTCACTGGAGCATACTGCCAAAGACGAAAGTTGTTAAGAAAGAAGAGAGAATATAAGATCCCAAATTTAGTCGCCTTTTACGATCATGCAATAATGGGAGCAGCAGGCAGATCGGCAGTCATGCAAGGCTATCTCGGCAATTATATTTGTTCAGAACAGGTATTAGCTACATACATGTATGACCACAGGGATCTAGTACGAACTTCAACCTTAAGTTTAGATACACGTATTGCAATATCTGTATGTATTCTATTACTTGGACCGTTGGATTGGAATTCGTGGAATGTCTCTGTATACCGCAGTCCCCGAAAATCGTGTACAGGGGAGGTCGTCCATAAATTAGCTTGACTGGTGATAGTACATTGAACAATACAAAACCAAACCGAACCCTGTACATATATCAGATGATTTTTTACACAGTACAGCATTCTTGCGTGTATTAGCTTAAATCGCTATCTAAGCAGAGCAGAATGGCACCGAGGTCTGTGAACTGTCGTATAAATGTATTGAAATTGCCTTACAACGATGTACGATGTCCTTGTTATACGGGAAAAGCGGAGAGACGACGTTGTCCCGCCCTTCTCTGAATGGATCTTTATTATATGACAAATTCTTTACTGAAGCGGGAGGATCGGCTTTATGTATAGTTTCAGATGAACCATTTGGGATAAAGAACATAATTGTTGGATTGTATTAAACTTAAACCGATTTCAAAGAAGACCAGCATGACCGCTATTTAAAAACACACACACACATCGTTAGCTTCTCTATTTCAGTTAACGCCACTTCAACTTCACCGGGCATTGGTGAGGATGATAAGGAAGCAATCTAAATGTTATTTTTTGTTTTTCATGGTTATACCTCAACGCTACAGCCAAGGCGACCAATTTGTAACATGATTGCACAATACTCATTTTCCTCAATAATAATTATTTTAAATTTTCCAACTTCAACCGGTGGGATTCAGCTCTAAATTTCCTAAAATAGGTATCAGAAGGTTCTGTCCGAGAAGTATTGTTATAGAGTCTGAAATCGAAGATTGCCGCAATCTTCAAAACCACATTTTGAAATTCGTCTAAGTTTCACCAGTGAGATTCATCTCCACCTTGCCTGACATTATCCAGATGGTACTGACCAAGTGTTGTTACTTGTCTGGTTGATTTACAATCCAAGATGGCCACCGCTCGTGTTTGCCTCATTGTTAATTGCAAAATTGTTGTCGACTTTATAATACTACCTCACTGAAGCATATACCCTCACTGAAGAATACCACCCAAGATATCTAGCAGGACACTCAACCCCGTAACATTACACTGACAAAGGGCGAAGCAGTTGTTCCAGTCCTAAAATGCTGAAGCGTAAAAATATAGTTCGGTTATATCAAAGAAGAAAAACAATGATCAATCGGTACATATTATTTAAATAATAAACAACAACCAACCAAACAATACATAGTAATTGAATACATGACAAAAACAGTTTGAATGCACATATTTCTAATAATATTGGTTAACTAGAGCGTGTGACGTCACTCAGAAACTTGTTGTATCCGGAATTTACAAATCGTCGTCGGAGTCGGTGATAACTGGACGTCTAGCTCCACGATTTGTTGGCGGATTTATTATTGGATTGTTGTTAATTGTGATATTGAAAACACCACCATTTATTACACTTCCTGTAAAAACAGACCGTTCCGATGTCTGTTGTGCACATGTGTTTGTTTGACCTCCATCATTGGGATTAGTGTTACAAAGCATGGAGGAAATGTTACGTTTTTGTGCACTCGTCATTGCCCGGTAATTGTTTAGTGAATTAGGATTTTTGTGTCCGGTGATTTGTACGGCTTGTGTGTCCGGGATGTCGTTTTCCAGGAGTTTCTGACATAGATGTTTCCTGACAGAAGTGTTTGTAAGTCGTTTCTCACCTTTTATATTTGCGTTGATTGTCATTGTTTTCATCAGGTTTTTCAATTTGTTCTGACCTACAGGACATCTCGAAAACCACTGGTCATACATTGTTGGACTTTTTATTGTACTAGCGGCCAGGTAGAATGGGTGATCATTTCCGGAGAAGTCACAGGGCCTTTTTTCTTTGTATGTTTTATATATTTTAACCGGACATCTCTCGGGGTTTTCCAAATTTTCATATGCTCTGGGTTTTTTTCTAAACAAAGATATGTCTGCCCCCGTCCTGGTCTTTGTCTGTCGTTCATTATATTCCAGGTATTCTCTTTCCAATTCAGGATCGTATCCATGGTGTATGTCACCCCAGCATAAAGCCCTATGCTCTGCTGCCCCACTCCTCATTCCAAACAGCAAAGTGTTGTTGAACCACAACGTGTTTAATATTGAATTGGGCGAATTAGCTCCCAGTTCTCCAGCATCATAGAGTTGGTTAATTTCAGCGTCGGAAATTGCATCTGCGGTTTTTGGTTGGTTTCCTAAGCCTTGTTTTTTTAAGATTTTTTTGCTTGTTTTTGAGAAACAAACAGATGTTATCAAACTTTCCCCGTATTTCCTTTGTTTAAGTACCCTTTCGAAGCTTCCTAACATTCCTCTGAGACTTGTTGGCTCGTACTCCAAGCCATCTTTTTGTCGGACACTCATGAAAAATTGAGCGAGAAGTTGATCGAGCTCACTATATGGAATATCTGAGATTTCACGGGTTTCTGTTTGTGTTGATAAAAAATCTCGGAGCAGCTTTACATAACCAGATGTCTTTCTTTTTGTGCTTGCATTTTCATTTTCTGTTATAAAATCGTCTACATCGTCAGGTGTGGTAGTTATAAATCTTGGGTTGAATGTCTGAGTTTTATTCTTTTGCTCAGGTGCACCATGGGTATCCTTAGGAGTGTTTGCCCGAGGGGGCAGGCTAGTTGCGCTGGGTGTTGGAGGGATTGTGCTTGATGATGGAGCGGTGGCTAGTTGGTCATGGGGTGGGGTAGCAATAGATAGGCCCGGGGGTGGGGACGACTCGCTTGTTGGCTGAGGAGGAGAGTTTTGAGGATTGAATAGCTGAAGCAGTTCCTTATCAAATACGACATGGTCATCAAGACCTTTGATTAATTCGTGCCTTGCACACCTGATCATCTCACCGTCAAAGGAGTGAATAACGTAATATGTATATGTCCCTAAGGGTTTTTCAATAGACACAATTTTACCACGTTTTCCATTCTGTCCAACACGTACAGTTTCACCAACTCTGAAGTTCATGCTTTTCTTGATCGATCGAGCAGACGATTATCGAACTGAATAATCGATAAGTGGTGACGTAATAAAAAAGTGACGTTTGTTTTTTATGTTGTGCAAACTGTAGACCTGTACTGTAACCATATGTTGATGTTATCAGCTGATGATCTGGAATTCGACTTTATTTACTATTACGGAACATTATTGATACATTGATGTATATGTATGCAAATTAAATATGACAACAATTTAACAATTATACAATGTATCTATGTGTGTATACATACTGCATTGCGGTGTGTGCACTTGTTCACCGATTCGAGAGTATTACGTCACTTGCGCGGATGAATACATGAATGGGTTAAAATTCCACCAAAACTCACGTAAAGGTACCAGACAGATCGGACGAGATAGAAAAATCTAGCACTGGGTATCACGTGAGATTTCCCTGTCCGAGGTGCGAGAAATCAAATTACAGAGCAGGCGTGTTCTTGTGAGTTTTATGTATAGGTTTAATTATTTTGCTTTACGTCCCCTAGACACAATAACGGATTGTGTCAACAATTGTGGCCACACTTTTGCTTTCATGATGCCCGCATTGCATGATTGGTAAGAGGGGAATACATTTGTATTTAATGTCTCCCTTGACACCGACACCTTTGACTTTAAGTTGAGCGTTCATCCTTATATTGTATTTCAGACACACACATTACACGCTTCCATCACAGCGAACACAGAGGAAGCTGTCATAAAATTAACAAAGCTGTTGATAAGACGTTAAACTACTCAACACCAAACCAACACTGTCGCACATAAATTAGTCATTGTCGACGCAAGAAAGATACCACTAATGTGCCGATATGTGTGTCTTATTTTGGCATATCCATAACATGCGAGACGGATACATATCATTTTGTAACTTAGTTTTTGTTGTTGTTTGTTTAACGTCCTAGTGCCAGGTTTTGGAGGTGGAGGAAAGCCGGAGTACCCGGAGAAAAACCACCGGCCTACGGTCAGTACCTGGCAACTGCCCCACGTAGGTTTCGAACTCGCAACCAGAGGTGGAGGGCTAGTGATAAAGTGTCGGTACACCCTAACCACTCGGCCACCACGGCCCCTTTGTAACTTACATATGACGCATCGATAACAACAGACAGAAATATGGACTATTATATATGTGAAGGAAGACCACAGAGCTTACTGAAGTGTTTCTGTTCAACAAATATCTCATTATGGTATCACTTTTTTTTTATTATTTGACCAATCAGAACACAAACGACAATTGGATAACTTTAAAGCTGCCGCGATAGATTTTGTTATGAAATATAATTCTCTGTAAAATATATTTCACTCATACGGCTAAAAAGTTTGATGCTTTTCACTACGCACTTGTGATAGTATCACAATATCAGCCCAAGTGGTAGAATACATTTTGTATTACTGAATACAGTTAGATGTCCCCTATGTATTTGATTGTGTAGTAGTGTTAGAAATAGCGTTGTTCTTTACCGCTCACCGACAATTTGAGAAACAATACCAGATTAGAAAGACGATCACAGAGGAAACACGTCAAACTCAACCTTAACCGATAAAGGGTAAAACTCTTTACAAATTATTGATATCAAACTAAACTGTAGAAGACATTTATTTATGGTCAACTTAACTCTTTCCGTACCCAAACTCCGTTCCGGAATCCGTACCGGAAGTTCTAACTAGACTCGCCCCCGCGCACATAACAAAATTGCGGTATATACATTCGTTTAAAGACGCTGCGTTTCTGCTGCAGGAAATAAACAGTTACCTGTGAACTAACGTTGTTATTTTTCATGTTGTTTATAGACATACATCTCTTCATTTTCGCAGCATTATGACCAACTGGTATTTAATTATGACTGAAAAATTTACATTTATCCGGCGACAAAAAGAGACAATTCGTTCTATGTTAAACTGCATTGTAATGCAGGTCCAAAATGAGGGTGGATTTTCGTTTACAAAGTAGTTAGGTTTTGCTAAATACATGGGAGTTTTGTCGTGAATGATGTAAGACTATCCATAATTACTTCAAGAATTCTCAATAATTATTTGGTTATGCATTTACATGTTTTCCATTGGCAGCCTTCTTAGTCAAATCGAAGCACACCAAACTCTTGCGACAAATTTTTAAACAATTCTTCATATCATGCAAAATAAGTACTCGGCACATATAACAAAAACAATATTACTTTGCACTCGATGGGTATTGATTTTACCGATATTTAATGGAATTACAAGTCTATCCAGTATTATAACCAGCTTAACATGGACAAAAAATGCCTAAGTCTGTTGTGTATATACGACAACGGGGATGAGACGTCATGTTTTTGTCGTCTGTATACGACAACGGCACAGAAAGAATTAAATTGAGAAATCGTATTGAATAAACATTTTATAGAAGTTACGTTCAGAAAGGTCTCGCGAATCTGTCTGAACTCTGAGCAGTCGATCATAAAGTTAAGAAAAATAACACTATTCAGTAGCCATTGGTATATCCTTTTTCCGATTGTGATTAACTTGCACATATAAAACCGAACATACCGCAGCCTCCCAAAACACACATACGCACTCACCACACGCATGCATGTCGCACGCACGGGAGGCCGTCCTTAAATGACCTTAGCTGTTAATAGGACGTTAAACAAAATAAACCAAACCAAACCAAACATATAAAACCGTCCAAGATGTCTGCAAATGTTCATCCAATAGCTGTCCTTAATTGAGCTAGGTGCCGTGCTTCGAGTCTAGATGGAACTTTACCATATAAAACTGTCAAAGATGTCTGGGAATTATCAACCAATAACTGGCCTTAATTGAGCGAGGTGTCTTGCTAGGAGTCTAGATGGAACAAAAGTCGAATAGAAAAGCAAAATCATCACACATCTGTACATTTAACACATGTCTAATAAGATATATGTTGGAAGCGCTCTGAGTATAGATAGTAGTCTGTGTTACGTTAATTTGTAGTCTGTTAATTCCTTGAATCGGGTAGAATGACAAAAGAAGGTCTGAAAGGAAACCATCTAGCTAGACACTCAATAGATATACAATCGTCTTTAAGAGCGCTCCCAATTTATCTACGACCTCGAAGGGTTTACACTCAATAAACCTGTTTGAACCATCGTATATGTCAATAACAGTTCCCTAAAGCACGAAGTAGTGGATAATTGCAACGGTAAGGAAAATTCTTTCATTTCAATAGGGCAATTCTGACAGTATGGTTAATTTAAGTAATCTCGTTCAGAATCTTGTTTCTAATGGCAAAATGAAGCGACAACGCTTTAATTGCAGCTGGGCCATGTAACAGAGACAAGTGTTGTTGCAGTTTTTAGAATAGTGGAAGATTGCATAAAAATAGGTAATTGAACCGCAAGAGGGAGATGGTGGGTGTATCTAGCTTAAGCTGTTAAGCGGAGGAAAACCAGGAATCTGAGATAAGCTTAGGTCATTGGTCTCTATAATTGAAGCAGTTTTCACAAACCGTAAATAGCTATGGTCATGAAGACTGCATATGTAGCACGTGAGTTGTCCCTTGTGCCATAATAGAATAATTCGTCAGAAAGGACAAATAATATTCTTCTAAATGTGTTGTGTTACCCCGAGAGACATTTTGAGTAATTTTTTTTTGCATTGCGAAATTTATTGTTTTATTTCAGAAATTGATTTTTACCGCCTTCGTAGGCTTTTCCCCCTAAGAGACATTTATATTGACTGTTTGCAAAAGGTATTCTCTTGTTTATTTCAGCATTTTATTTCTGTCCCCCGATACTTAACTTTTCATGGGATTTCATTGTTTAACTTCCTAGTAGTCGTATTGCTTGTGCTTTAGACCCTTAGATCGATGATTAGTTTGCTTTTGTTAATTAGAAATCACCTGAAATTAATGTTCAGATGAATATTCACAAAAAGCCTAAAAAGAAGAGGCCCTTGGGGCCTATATCGCTCATCTGGTTGGATTTGACCAAACGTCAAAATAATGTTCATGTTCATTCGTTAATAGCTTTATTTGTCTATCTCGAATAATGCTATAACGATGCTATATATGGTTATAGCATGATGATCTCAACTGCTTTAAAGAAATAACCCAGAAATGAAGTCCAGACTCTCAAAGGGTGTGAAAAGACCCAAGGGATTATTTTTACAACATGACTATGTTAAAAGAAACTAAGACCCTTCGGCCTACTTTTACATCAGGATTGTGTTTATCTCCTAACGTCCAGCTATGCTATACCCTGATTATGGGATGGGGATCTCAACAGTTTCAAAAATATAGCCAACACACAACTAGTAAATCATAAGGAATGTGGAAAGACCCCAGGGCCCATTTTTACATGAGGATTGTGTTTATCTCTGATGCTATATATGATTATGAGGTGAGGCTCTCAACAGTTTCAAAAATATAACCAAGAAACTAAGTTCCTATGGGTGGGGAAGACCATAGGGCCTATATCTACAACATGATTTTGTTGATATCTTTATGCCCAACAATGCTATATATAGTTATAGGGTGGGGATCTAATTGGTTTCTAAGATATATTTGGAGGTGGACGACTGGTTCGCCCGTTGTCAGTATAATGTGACCGGGTGGGGTGTCCTGCTGAGTGTCTTCGGCAGTATGCTTCAGTGAGATAGCACTATACATCGACAAAAGTTCCGGCCTATCACAAGGAGACTTAACACGTACATACCGCAGCCTCCCAAAACACACATACGCACTCACCACACACATGCATATCGTAAACATCGGAGGCCGTCCTTAAATGACCTTAGCTGTTAATAGGACGTTAAAAACATAAAACCAAATTTAGTCGCTTCCTACGATCATGCAATGGGGGCAGTAGGTACAATTATTACGCCCTTCCTGCAGGACAGCTGTGACATACCAGGACAAAAGGCTACCAAATTCGTTCAAATGAATAACCTTGACTTACATTCAAGGTCACAGGGGTCAAAAAGGCTGAAATTTTTATAACGACTTAATAACCAAGAGGCCAATGGAGTTGATATTGAGCCTGTATCATGCTAAGGTAAAGGTCTACAAAGTGTGTTCAAAGGAATTACCTCGACTGCAATTCAAGGCAACCGGGGTCACATAGGCTTAAATATTTATAGGGACATCTTCTAAATAGCTAACAGGTCCAGCGAGTTGATATTAGGCCTTTAGCTACTGGGAAGATGTGCTATTAAGTTTGTTCAAATGAATTACCTTGACTTGCATTAAAGGTCACAGGAGTCAAATAGACTAAAATCTGTTTAACGACTTCTTAATAACCAATGTGCCCAGAGAGTTGATATTTAGACTACAGTATGCCGGGGTCAAGGGCTGCCAAGTTTGTTTAAATGAATAATCTTGATCTACATTCAATGTCATAGTGGTCACTTTTTTTTCTCAACTGCTACTTATCAATAACCAAGACGCCCATGGAATTGATATTGGGCCTGGAGCATGCATGTGTGAAGAGCTTCCGATTTTGCTGACATAAATGACCTTGGTCTACATTCAAGGTCACAGGGGTCTAATAAGTTAAACGACTTCTTCCCTAAAGCCAAGATGCTAAAATCTTTAAAGAATGATTTCTCCATAGCTAAGAGACTCCTAGACCGGAGAAAAGGCTAAACGTTTGCTGGAATTAAGGATGTATTGGAAATGTATTGAATCAATAAACCTAGCCTACTCTGATTTTACGGTATTACGCATAGTATCTAAAAAATACCTAGAACTTCAGTGTTACTGTAGAACTATTTGAGCGATACAGGCCCTTTGGGCCTCTTATACACTATAAACTAAATACATTGAAAAACAAAAACATATTTAAAGCTATTACCTTGCTTTTTACAATATATTCAAATATATCTAAAAGGCACATTGATCTATAAAGGGATCGATAACCCCTGTCAGACCACAGGTCTGCATGCACATCTATGTGTCAGAGTATGCCATCGTTCTGTTGATTTTTAAGATTACAATTTTCGTTTAAATGTCTATATTATGATTTGTTACATTTAATTCCAAGTGTATGGTCGTTTAGTAAACACATTAAAACGTCATATAATATGGAGATAGACTGGAGTCAGTTTGCCAATACTCGGCACTGGTGATCATTCTGTCCTCTGGCTGAAAAACCCAGCAATGTTAAATCAGAGAAAAAGCGAAATAGCCTATAAAACGAGGTAATTTGCTTGGAAATATACCAAACGTCCCCCCAATTGGCAACCATCCTTTGTATTACACTATTAATCAACACCACGTAATTTGAATGTGATGACTATGGTCCTTCACCACCTGGGATTATATATATATATATAGCATATATTATCATGGTTTATGTACTTGGAGCTAAAAGGTCATCTCAGGGAGTTGTAAAGGGATGGGTAGGACAGTCAAATCAAAGCACACGTCACATTGTAGATTGATACAGAACGCAGTCACATTATACTGACAGGACCTAAGGACTCCTCGCCGCCGCAAATTGATCTAAAACGCAACAGGGAAGCAGCAAGTTCCAATTTTATGGTACGATTGCAATTGTTAGACTATAAAACCGTACCTGATTGGGCGTTTTTTTTCAACGGTCGCCAAAAGGTGAAGTGCCATTAAGCAGTGTATTGTTGTCATGTTCATTTTTTGTCTTCAATCATATTTGGTTTGGTTTGGTTTATTTTGTTTTACGTCCTATTAACATCTAAGGTCATTTAAGGACGGCCTCCCATGCGTGCGGTATGCATGCCTGTGGTGAGTGCGTATGTATGTTTTGGGAGGCTGCGGTATGTTCGTGTTAAGTCTCCTTAGCTATATCCTTTGTGTGACGAAATGACTTGAAACCAAATGACAGATTATGCGCTGTAGTCATGCTAATTCGGACATATAAAATTCACTTCCAAGATTCTGGAAGTAGTCATTTGATTGGCTAATCCAAAAGTCACTCTGACGTGACCCCTTATTGGATTTAAGATGTTCATGTAACGTAGTGAGAATGACCATCTAGATTTTAATAAGAATGGATTCAGAGAGACAAATTATCTCAGGAAAGTTGGTTGGTGTTATCAAGGACAGAAAACAATAGTTACGTAACAACAACAATAACGCTCATCATCATTTGTAACCATAACTCCAAGAAAAGGTCTTCATATTTATTCATTTTTGTGTGTAAACAGAAAGGGAAAACATTTGGAAACAGATTACCGTATTGTTTTGGAGGGAAAAGCTCTGTTTGAAAATGTCAATTAAACTACATTATTACTGTATTATTGGCTGATCAATGTAATGTCCGTCACGTTCATGAAAATAGCTGCAGAAAGTTTAATACGCAAAAGGGTCTAAAGTAATTGTTTCTCATCAAATACACTGAACTGAAAAATGCAAATCAAATCAGATAATGACCAAATCTAAAAAAATTACTTTAAATCAATGAAAAAGAGTGTCGATGTAACGGCCATCACTTCTATGACATTTCTTAAAGACTAAAAATTAAACAAAATCACGGTTTGAACTATCTTTCAATTGCTATGTTCACAGTTTGTATGTATTCAGTTCAAATTAGATTTTTGATAGTTTGCAATTCGATCATTTTACCAACATGTGGTAAATTTAGGAAAATTTCTTGTTAGCCGAGAAGCACCCGTATGGACTGTTGACTAAAACATATATTTACAATGTATGCAAGGCGGATAAATATATCATTAAGTGTAGAAATGAGCATTTAATTGACTTATTATCGACAGACCATAGAGACATGAAAATAAGATACCTTTATCATAAATTTCGTTTTTTTAGTAACGTTCATTTATGCCAAAACACAAGATATAAAATTTAATAAGATGCCGTTCATTTATGCCAAAACACAAGATACAAAATTTAAGAAGATGCCTTCATAAGTTTCTTGATTTATATGGGTTCCTTACTCAAAATGCAAAAGGGTGAAATATCACGTTAAACCAAACATTTTCTTCATAATCATTTAAAAAGCTAAAATTACGATAGCTGGTTTATAGGGCGTTAAAGGTGAACAAGATAAAACTAAACGAAGCCTCGCGTGACCCTTAATGAGTAATGGGTTCTGATTGCGTTTGCTTTAAAAGAAACACAAATATCGTAAAACAGTTTATGTAGCTACGATCTGAGGTTACAAATGTAATCATGAATGCAGTTTACTGTTCCCTCGATCCGTTTAAGTAACGAAATCGTATTCAGCAAGAGGGTTTACAATGCACGGGGAATCTGTTCTAACAAGTGTCAAAGGGTACATAATTGAGATTCTGCCCGATTGACAATGACATTTGGAAAGTGAGAAGCTTGAACATCACATATTGATAACATAATATCATATAAAGGTTGTTTTTGCATATTATATCACGAGCTGGCACCATAAATAGCTTCACCAACGTTCTATAAGCAGCTTTCGATACCATCCATTATCCACATGATTAAATTTTCAAAACGTCAAAGTTTTATTAATTTCGATCATTACATTATTCTATGACCATATAATTTTGATTGATAAGTTCGATTTTCTCTCTGCTAGATTAATTACAACTGCATTCGCTGTGAAAATAGAGACCTTATTGGGAAGATCTGATTTATTTGCAAATGACATATATAAAAAGATGGATTACTTAATTCTTCAAGGTCCCCAGTAAGGAAATACTGCGTCAGTGTCCTCGGCAGTATGCTTTAGTGAGGTAGAACTATAAAGTCGGCATCAGATTCGCACTATCACAAGGCAAACACGCATGCATCTCAGACACAGGAGGTCGTTCTTAAATGACCTTAGCTGTTGTGGCTTTGTCCCTCTGCTTTTTTTCCATAAAAATAAATGGACTGGTAATCAAATAACGTGTGTATACAAAATATGCATGTTTGTCTTGTTTTAGGGTGTTCACAATAGCCTGGTCAAATATGCATGTACCATTGAAGTTTATTTTCATACAGGTTTTGCACATAATGAACACATATTTGTTTCCCACATAACACTCTTATTATATGTACATGTATATTTCATGGCGTCGCGGTGGAATAGTGGGCTACATGAGTTCAACAAGAGAAGGGATCCTGGTAAATGTATGCAAAGCCCGGGAAAACGGATGTATTGAAATATATTGTAAGGCAATTGCAATTATCTTTAACAGGAATCAATGTGACAAAAGTAGATCAATGGGGGCAGCGTGTAGAATTCCTGCGCCCTACCTGCAGGGCATTCTGCTGGTTGTTTTTGGCAGTATGCCAGGCTGATGATAGGACGTCAAAACAAATCGGACCGAACCAATCTTAGCTGTTAATATGACGTTAAACAAAATAAAATAAACCAAACCAAACCAAATATGGTGCGTTTGTTTTTGTCACGGTATATTGCAATCATTTGGAATTCTATTGCAGCTATTTCATATTTTAAACATATTTTTGATGACTCGCTTTGCTTATATCTGAAACAGTGGGTTTTATTCGACACAACCGATTCCCAAGTAGTTCATATCAACAAATTTCATTGTACAAAAATATACAATCAGAAAGTAGGCTAGACCTATCAAAATATCTTCCAAGCTTAAATAGATTCATTTAAAGATGTACATTTGATATAGATATGTCATATCTGTACTGATAAGGTGTAATTGGTTAAAGGTAGGTAGTAACCTCTTAAGTTAGCAATTTGTATATCATTAAGTAGAAATATTTTGATTTTTCTTTGTTTCCTATTTTTAAAATGAGTAAGAGGTTAATTGTACATGTAGATGGTCAGATTAGAGGTGATAAGGAAGTGGCCTTGGCGACTGCGAATATCAGGGATAAGGTTTTAGCAATCTAGTTAAAATAAGACGGTCATTCTCACTAGGTTACATGAACATCTAACAACATCCCATCCTTTTTATGGGTTTTAAGTAGTAATTGATTGAGTTAACAGCAATAGACTTGTTTAGGTTTATGGTGTTATTATTAGGTCTTGTGTGTATTAGATGTGATTAGTTGTCAGCTCCCTCTGGGGATGATATTAAACACCTTCGTGGTCAATCTCAGAGACTGGTTTATATGTATATTAACAGTGGCTTGGTAAGGTCTTTATGTGGCGTTATAAATAGGCAATTGGTCAGTCTCCAGGACTGGCATATGTTTAGCCGCCTGTCCAGGCTGGTCAGTCTCGAGGACTGGTTTATCAATAGGTATGCGATCATCTAGTGGCTGCGTTAAAATACATCATCAGCTCTGAAATATATAGGTATGTGGTCATTGGGTGGGCTGCATCAAAATAGATTCCCAGACTGTGATATAAATAGGTATGAGGTTATGATATGTTTATAGGCGGTTCCTAGAGATTGTACATATTAAACATGACCATGATGTCATTCTATTAGACTTGTGTTGGTGGTTAAGTATAACATTTAAAGTATAGGTAGTGAGGTTTAGTAAATGATGTCTCTGGTCAAGAATAGTTTGCTGGCCATATATAAAGGCCTGTTAACAGAGTAGGGGCTTTTCGAGATATAGTGTTTAGAAGAATTTTCTGAATGAGTCTTTGGAATAAGGAGTTAGTTTTAGAGAGCTTTTGTGTAAGTGTTTGGAAAAGGTCATATTAATATCGAGACATTGGATTTTATGTGCGTAGTTTAGATAGAGAAATGTGTAGAGTAGTTTAGTTTATAGTTTTGAGTCGTAGTATAGTTATCTATAATTAGGGACAGTAAACAACTTTTTATTGTGCAGTTATTTTCGTTACTTTGGAGAATTGAAGAATTGGAGTGGATTCAATTGGATACTGTTGGAATTTATCTAACTCGAGTCATTTCCTATTTAATTATGGATTTTTTGTTAATATTTTTTAAGTATTTGAAAGAAACTCGTATTTTAATAAAACTGAAGGAATTTTATTTACCTGTGTATGTTTTCAATTTCATCGATTAAAGTAACGATGTGGTGTCGGAAGAAATAAAGGGTAAGCAGAAACCTAACATGTATAATGATAATAATATTTTAAGTAGATATTACATGTAGCGATTGTTAAGTTGTTGGAATGGCATAAGAACTTTAATTAACCCAGGTGTGCTTGATTAAGACAGGATGCCCCCAACAACCCACACAAGCTTTCATGAATATTACAATGTACATTGACAGATTGAAAATGCATAAGTGAATATGTTCATGTTGAAAGTTATACAATAGCTAATTAATTAAATCTAGACATACAAAAATCAATTAATCTATGAAATTATCAAAGAAATAATCTTTAAAGCAGGCCACTCTTAATAAGAGTGTTTTTATGGTACACCAGTCCATTCTTTGGCGATGCCTCGGCATAAAATTGACGTAGTTTGTCACACAAATCACCAACCCCTATTAAACTTATGTCCAATTCCTGTCCATGTACCTCGCGGTTCCAATCTGAAAATATAATATCCCATTGACAGTGAACCATGTCTTGTAAATTATGTATTCCAGATCCAAGACTACTGTAATTGACACATATTTTGCAAATTTAACAGTTGAAGCGTCATTTACGCGGGTTTATACAGTTTGTTGAAAGTATATTTCATGCCCTGATTAAAAAAAAATACGCAATGAAAAAAAAATGTCTAGGCCCTACTGAGTCCTTTTCAATTTGAATCAAAGCCTATTTCCCGGATGAGTCAACAGTCACGTCCTTTGATTATGAATACTATAGGCTAGTATGCCCTAGTAGCTTAACGAAAAGCATTCCAATGTTGATTTGGGAAGATCTGGGTTCAAATCCTGGCCAGGGAGACCATGTATTTGTATCATTGAACGTGCACTGTAAACTTAAGTGTCAAGATATCTTACAGTAAGTCAGGGATGTTTATATGTGTACTAGCTTTGCAAACAATTCTGACAAAACATGTCACCATGAAATGCAGGTTCACGTTTACGTCCCCCCCCCCCCCCCCCCCCCCCCCCCCCCCATTTCCCAAAAATATGAAATAACTTACCCTGAAAAACCTTTATACCCCATTTGGTATTGCTTTTAGTGGATTTAGATTGCCGTTCGTCCTCCATTTCTTTAAGTTGATCTTCGGAAAGTCTTTTGAAGCGTTGGGGGCCCGGGACTGCAGGTTGTGGCTTTTTGATATCCATGGCTTTAACCATCTCGTCCCTTGCTTGAGCCGGTGATGACGGTGTTGGCATCGGCAAATCAATGTCAAATAATTCTAAAAGAGCATTGTTCAGTTCTTGGCTTCCATCAAATGCCTTCAGCCTCATCAATTTCTTCAAAATTCAGTATTTCGTCGGTTTTCCCAATATCAAAGTTCGGTACGTCTGCCATAGTGTTGATAACTCGTTGGTTAGAAAACAGGCGATATCAAAAATATTGATAACAATTTTTTATTTTTATTTTTTAAAATTATTACAGGCATTTGTTTCCCATTTTAATGTTTTACTTTCATAATTTTTGAAATTTTAGTACATTTGTGTGCATGTAAAAATCCTAACGGAATCTACCGAAGATCAAAGGTAACCGGAGCTCTCGGACAAGTTTACTTTGAAGTTACCGCCTTAGCGAAAGTAGTTCCTGGGGGGCGTGGTTTATTTATTTTTCTTTCATAGAAGATGAAAAGAATTTTTCGACCAATCACATTTGAGTATTTACCATGAAAACAAAGAAAAAATAATTATTAAACTTTATGACTAATAAAATTGTCAATGAAAAGGATTTTTGTTTAATGGATATGACGATAACATTAAGGGAAATGTCATATTTATTAGCTCACCTGGTCAAGTACAAAGGTGAGCTTATGGCAAACCGTGGCCTGCGTCCGTCAACAATATACTTCTTCAAAACCGCATATCGGAATTAGACCAAATTTGGTCAGAAGCATCCGTATGGGAAGGGGACTCAAAATTGTACAAATGGTGGGGCTGATCCCCCAGGGGTCTGAGGGGCTAGACCAAAAGGGGTCAATTTGGTTCTTTTATTATAAACGACTTCTCTGAAACCAATCTATGGATATTGCTCCTATTGCCTGATAGCATCACTATGGGGTTGGAATTCAAAATTGTTTTTAATGGTGGGGTTGAGCCCCTGGTGCCTGAGGGGCGGGGCCAAAATTTGAACGACTTCTCTTAAACTAAACAAAGTATATCGCTCATATATCACTGGTAGAATACCAATGGGGTAGGAATTCAAAATAGGGAAAATGGTGGGGCTGATCCCGGGGGCCTTAGGGGCGGGGTCAAAAGGGTTCAATTTGGCTTTATTGATATAAACGACTTCTCTGAAACTAAACAATGAATATCACTCATATTGGACTGGTAGCATTCCTAAGGGTTAGGGATTCAAAAAGCTACAAATGGTCCAGCTGACTCCCAGGGGGCTAAGGGGTGGGGTCAAAAGTGAGCAACATGGCCATATTGCTATAAACACTTTTTAGAAGTGTTGAAACTGTTGAGATTCTCAACCAATAACCATATGCAGCATCGCTGACAACCATGATCTGGTTGTAGAAATAAGCCATTTGGTCTCTCCCCACCCCTTGGGGACTTAGTGACTTTAAACACAATCATGTTGTAGAAACAATCCTTAGGGTCTTTCAATTTGGTTTGGTTCATTTAGTTTAACGTCCTATTAACAGCGAAGGTCATTTTAGGACAGCCTCCCGTGCGTGCGACATGCATGCGTGTGGTGAGTGCGTGTGTGTGTTTTAGGGTCTTTCAATTGTACCTGCTGCCCCATTGCATGATCGTAGGAGGCTACTAACTTTGGGATCTCATCTTTTCTCTTCTTTCTTAACGAATTTCCCCCCTAATGTCTCCCTTGACAATGCCTCGCTTTTGGCCATTAGTTGAGCGTTCGCCGCTGTGAGGAAGGCTTTGGGTTCTATCCCCTAGCCGAGACATACCAGAGTCTTTAAAAATGGTAGTTGCTGTTCCTGCTTGGCGCTCAGCATATTTGGAGTGGGACGACTAGTTTGCCCGTTGTCAGTATAATGTGACCGGGTTGGGTGTCCTGCTGGGACCGATCAGAAAACAACATGGCCGACAGGCAGCCATCTTGGATTTCGACCATTGAAGTTTGTTATCGCTATTTCTCAACAAGTACTGAGGGGATATTTCTGAAATTTAATATGTATGTACTCCTTGTTCCCTAGGTGTGCATATTGCATTTTGGAACCAATCTGAAATCAACATGGCTGACAGGCAGCCATCTTGGATTCTAACAATTGAAGTTTGTTATCGCTATTTTATAGAAGGTACTGAAGGGATCTTTCTCAAATTTCATATGTAGGTTCCCCTTGGTCCGTCGTATTGCATTTTGGGACCAATCTGAAAACAACATGGTCGACAGACAGCCATTATCGCTAAATCTCAAATTTGATATATAAGTTTCCCTTGTTTTAAAAGTACTGGAGGGATGTTTCTCAATTTACACAGATGAAGATCAATCTGACATGGAACCTATACAGATCATTCAATGGAGGGCGCGAAAATCCCTCCGGGATCTCTTCTATTAATAAACGGAATGAAATTCCCGGCGAATTTTTATGTTTTTACAGCATTTCATATTTTGGGAAAACATACATTTCTCGAGTAAGTTCGAGACGTAAATGTAACATGTCTTTAATAAACATTAGGTCTATATTATTAAATATTGATGCTACAACCAAGGTCTTAAGTATAACATATAGCCAAATTACAAATATTATGATACAGTGATATCGCACTGTGGCATTTGATATATACACACAATATATCGCGGATATCACATACATTGTACTTGTGACACAACATCAATGTGAGTCATTGTCTACGAAGAATAACATTTGTATACAAATGTGTATTTCACAAAATCACGCATAACTAAAAAACGATACAATATTTTCACATAATTGACCCAAAATATTTGTACAACTTCAACAATTAGTAAACATAACAAAAATCATTCAGGGTACACTCTAAGAATTCAGATTTAACTAACCTCTAGAAAAGTACCAGAGTAATATTTTCCCTTGGTGCTTAGTTTTGCCAGGCGAGTGTTTAAGCATTGCATTGCCAAGCATCGTGGGTATCTGAATATTCAGACACAGGTGTGATGTAATCAAGTTGTTTCATGAAAGCAAGTGAATTAAACAAGAGGCCCAATGGGCCTGTATCGCTCACCTGGCTCTACAGCAACTTTGAAGTTGATTTAGGTCATTTCTACAGATACTATGCTGATTACCTCTTTATTCAAATATCATAGTAAGCTAGGTTTATTCATATTAATAAAATTTCTAGTCCTTCATTCCAGCATTCTATTGGCCTACTCTCAGGTCTCGGAGGCTCATGGCTATCGCAAAATTATTGTTTACAGATTTAAGCCGATTTCACCCCTGTGACCTTGAATGAAGGTCAAGGTCATTTATTTTAACAACCTTGGTAGCCCTTCACCCCAGCATGCTACAGGCCCAATATCAAGTCCCTGGGCCTCTTGGTTATTGAGAAGAAGTTGTTTAAAGATTATAGCCTATTTGACCCAAGTGACCTTGAATGAAGGTCAAGGTCATTTATTTGAACAAACTTTGTAGCCCTTCACCCCAGCATGCTACAGACCCAATATCAAGTCACTGGGCCTCTTGGTTATTGAGAAGAAGTCATTTGAAGATTATAGCCTATTTGACTCATGTGACCTTGAATGAAGGTCAAGGTCATTTATTTGAACAAACTTTGTAGCCCTTCACCCCAGCATGCTACAGGCCCAATATCAAGTCCCTGGGCCTCTTGGTTATTGAGAAGAAGTCGTTTGAAGATTATAGCCCTTCGGGCAGGTGAGCTAAAAAAACCAAGAGGCCCAGGGGCCTTAACGGTCATCTGACTCTAAAGACCCTTGTACAATTGTAGCATACATACTCAGTAGCAAGTCTAGTGGCACACTAATGGTCATGACGGCCATTGTGGATTTCTAACTGACCCGATAAATAAGCAACACTTGGTCAGGATCATCTCAGGATGATCTCAGGGTTATATCAGGTATAGGTAAGTGCTGAATCCCACTGGTGGAACTTGAGAAGAAGTCTGAAATAGGTGTTGTTCAGGAAAACCATGATTGCACAATCATGTTACAAAATGGCCGCCATGGCTGCCATGGCTGCCATGTCAAAGTTTTTACAAAGCCGAAAAATAACAACTTTGTTGGCTCTCCTTCCTTAACGGCACCAGTTGAACTGGAGAAGAAGTTTAAAATGTATTTCTCAAGATGGCTGCCATGGCGGCCATCTTGGATTTCTGACTGACCCGATAAATAACAACACTTGGCCAGGACTATCTCAGGATCATTTCTAGTAAGTTACAGCTGAATCCCACTGGTGGAATTTGAGAAAAAGTTTGAAATAGGTGTTGTTTAGGAAAACCATGATTGCACAATCATGTTACAAAATGGCCGCCATGGCTGCCATGTCAAAGTTTTTACAAAGCCGAAAAATAACAACACTTTGTTGGTTCTCCTTCCTTAACATCCTCACCAATTTCCAGCTCAATGGCACCAGTTGAACTGGAGAAGTTTAAAATGTATTTTTCAAGATGGCTGCCATGGCGGCCATCTTGGATTTCTGACCGACCCGTTAAATAGCAACACTTGGCCAGGGCTATCTCAGGATTATTTCTGGTAAGTTACAGCTTAATCCCACTGGTGGATTTTGAGAAGAAGTTTGAAATAGGTGTTGTTACAGGTAAAACACAGGTAAAATTAAAATGGAACAGACTATAATTGGTTTTCCTTTGTTCTCCTATATCAACACTTTTCTTTGAACTTTAAAAAGTGGGCAAATGGAGAACACCCCGCCGCGGTGAACCTCCGCGATCGAGACACTGAGGATCACAGAGGATCAGCAGGACTCATCGGCGCTTACTCATGCGATAAATTGTACCTGTAATATGAATCGGTATGGAGTAACTGATCGATGTGACCAGGGACGTACGGTATAACCATTTACCATTGGTTTTAATTGTTTCCATCTCTTATAAATGCCGTAGAATAAAACATCAGTTTTACTTAGCTTGATAATATATGATATTTTATTTTATTTTGTCACTATAGTCGTAGTCTAGAGGGGACATAGATAATGTGTAGTATATTTAGATATATAAAGTACTGTAAACATTCCGCTGTGTGTCGCTGACAGGTAAAGTAAAGTAGATTTGATGGAAGTTATTTCTTGAGTAGTAGATCTAAGAATCACTGTGTGGTGATCATTTCAAACAACTTTAATCCAAGAAAGGATATAATTTGCATACATTTCTGGTGTAGGGCCAGAACGCACTAGCCTACTATATGAAATCATGGAATTTTCCGTCACCGTTTGGTGTCGCTAAGATACAAGGTGTAAATACAATAAAACCGGTGTGAAATCACACGTATCTTACCAATATGGATAAATGAGATATTTATTTACCCCAGAACACCCATTTAGTCCCACCTAGGTGTTTTATTCCGTCAGTACAGACCCTTGCTTTACGCTAGTCAAAATTTCACGCTGTTGACCCGCCATTTTGTAAGTGACAGTACGACTAACCACCCGAATCGGAACGCAATGGACCGAAAAGACCACATATAATTTATTGTGTTTTTCTTCTAACGTAGTTTAAATCAAGAAAACTAAGCTTATTATTTCCCAAAACCTGTTATATTAAATTCAAAAATCCATTATTTCTTAATTATAAGCGGTAAAATCTATAGAAATAAAAGTTGTATTTTTTTTCCTTTTCACTGCATCGCGCATTGATTAGGTAATTAGGCCGACCGCGACCTACATAGTTAGCAATATGGCGTCGAGTCCAGTATGAAATGTTGACTAGCGTAAAGCGAGGGTCTATAAGGACTGAATAAAACACCTAGATGGGACTAAATGGGTATACTGGGGTAAATAAATGTCTCATTTATCCATATATGTAGGTGTTATGTCACTCCCAATTTTATTGTATTAGGACCAAAATCTTAGCGACATGCCACATGTCAGGTGTCGGAGAATTCCACGTTTTCATATCGTAGTGCGCCAGAGGAGGCCAATATAAACTCTGGCTAATTCCACATATGAAACTGATCAAAAATGGGAATAACACTAATTATGTTTAATGGTACTGGTTGCATAGTCAAAAGCATGCAATATATCGTATCTTAGGGTACCCATATATGGATGTTCTCTGCCTTAAATGTACCGGCTGTTTTATGTCTTCACATTATATCATGTCATTGAGTATTTTTTTTACTCTAGTCTATTTTATGGTTTCTGTTTCTATCAAAAATGTGATTTCAATGATTTTTATTAAATCATAATACTTGTACCTTTTATTACGTAGCGTCTTATAGAATACAACACGTTTTCATTATGTCGTGAATCAACATGATAGCCGTCATTTGTTTATACTATCCATCGTGTCTGTCTGTCAATCAAATACTTTAGAAATAGGTACCTGGCCGTACATGAATTTCATTGGTTGGTGAGAATGATTGACAAGTCACCTTATACAAGGCAGATTACACTGTAGTTCGTCACACGTCAGTGAGCATTGTTGCTGTCAATCAAACGCCGTGGCAAGTATCATTGGTTGATAAGAATGATTGACAAGTCATCCTCAGTGCACAGGTAAGATTGACAGGACAATTACAAAATGTCTTAGTATTACTATGTATCAATCTTTTATAGATAAACATATTTGCAAATAAATGATAGCTATGCTTTTTTAAGTTTTGCTATCAGAAAGTTAGCTTTATCACGTTTACGACCATGACGAGTTAAATATTTCAATCCATAATTTTACCACCGATCATCTGAATTGTGCAAGTTATTTAATTCATGCTACACTGTTTGTCTTGTTGAATACGGGAATAAGATGCGTGTGAAAAGCATACGATTTTTAAATGATCTCCATTTCGATAGTGATACTTCACGTATACGAAAGTCAGTTCATGGTAGGCCTATTACATCAACAGTTTCTTTGGTATCTTTGACAATAAACATTAAGAGATTTATTTAACAATAGTTATGAAGACAGTACGGTGGTTTTTAGTAGATAAAGAAAAAACATATTTGCTGGGTTTTTTTCATGTGATAATAAAAAATCAACGTATTTTTTTCCCCCGAAGCGTGTGATTTAAATATTTAGCTGTGAAAGCATTTCTCTACTTTAAAATGCATGTGACGCAATCAAATGTTTTTTCCAAAGACTATATTGCTAGAGTTCCTATATATTTATGAATTTATGAATTATATAAATTGTATTTGACATGTATGTTGAAAGTTACAAATATACATGCATTGCATTGTCTAAATTATTTTTCTAATAAAATAGTTAACATAAAATGTGTTTGTTTTTAGTCATATATAAAACTAGAGTCATTTAAGTATATACACAAGTGGTACATATGCAGAGTTAAGGTTCTTGGTGGTCAAATTAATAGAGCTATTAACAAGAAGTAATAGAAATGATTTCTCAAATCTTGCTAAATATCTTAAGTTTGCAAGGAAGAGAACATTAGAATGGCTTAATAACCAGTAATTGTGTATAGTGATATAATGTTTCTCATACATATGTTGTATTACTTTTATTAGTAGTTGAATTGTCTCTATGTGCGATTCCAGTACAAATCTATGATAGGATATTGTTTATGATTTAAATAGTAAATCAATTGTTATATACATGTATATAATCACATATCAATATGTGTGAGCGTATACATATGTATACACGTGTTGTATATGTTTATATGAGTGAACACGCACACATATTCATACATGTGTGTGTATTGGATGAAGATATAGTAAATATACATATATGATGTCTACTTGAAATTTACAATCTGAGAATTTTACAAATATGCCAGCAATTGTTAATGTATAAGTATTTCAATTTACTATAATAATGTCATGGTCATTCTGTACAGTACACGCTAGATATCACGTCCATTTGTCGGTGTGGGTATGTGGCGAAAGTGATCAACAATTTTGTTATAATTTGAATATTCACATGTCTACGGTTGAGCCGAAAGGCTTAAAGTAATAAAGAACTTTAACTCGTCTTCGGTTTTATTGAATAACGATATTTAAGGAAACGGTCATTTAAAAAGTGAAACATGTGCAAGGATTTTTTTTAGTGTGTCTTTGGGGTTGGGGGTGTTAATATGGTGACATCTAGCTGGAGGTGGTCAATTAACGTACATACCGGGTGGCACAGCACGCAACAAGCAGGCACATTTTTCACATTCACAATGAGTCAATTTTATGGTAAATTAATAGGTATTGTCTTAAAAGTGTCCATTTTCTGATATATAACATGGTGAATTTATAATAATCAGTTCGAAATTAAGAACATCCTTTTATGAAATCTCAAGGAAATATATATCATTCAACAGATACAACTTCGAATTTACTACCCTAGAAAAAAAAACAGTATTTAGGACCGTTTTGGTTATTTTGAGTAACGTGTTAATTTGTGTCTACCTCATCACGTGTAAGTGTCCGTTTTCCGATATAAAATAAAGTATTTTCGAAACGTCAGACCGATTTGAAATTAAGAACAATGTATGAAATGTCAAAGACAATAAGATATTTAACAGATTAAATTTTACTTCACTAGAAAAAAGGAGTATCCAGGACCGTTTTGGTAATCTTGACCCACAGCTTGAATAACATGTTAATTTGTGTCTTCCTCATCACGTGAAAGTGTCCGTTTTCTGATATGAAATAAAGTATTTTCTAAACATCAGACCGATTTGAAATTAAGAACAAAAATGTATGAAATGTCTAGAGAAAATATAACATTCAACAAATTAAATTGCACTTCACTAGAAAAAAATGAGTACCCTGGACCGTTTTGGTAATTTTGTATTTTTGTATATCGACTTTAATTTAAAGAGGGGTATATATTGGATACCTGTACAAATTACCTACATGTATACGTAGGTCCCGAGACAATTAGGCTTCATACCATACCCGTCACAGGTGTTGTTTCAAGGTTGACTGGCATGAGCTCGTGTCATAATCGCCGGTTTTCAGAAGTAATTTTTAGTATATTTTAACAGGAACCGGACATAAAATCGGTCCTGTGCTCGGAATTCAGAGGGATCGGTATTTGGAAGTTTTTTAATACTATGATAAAGAGCGACCAATTCCGTACAATGACAATTTGTTCGGTATTCAGAGGTGTTCGGTTTTCGGAAGTTGCACTGTACTAGTATTTGTTAATTTCGTTTTAATTAGGTTTTGTATAGCATGTACCGCTACGTGTAAGAAGATAGATCAATAACAACGGTACACGTATTTGTGTGTTAATTCAAGATTCGTGGTACTTTTACAGAAAAATATTTGGCTCTGAAAAGAGCTGTTGTCGGGATGCAGGATTTCATCTCAGTCAGCGTCTAAAACTTCGCAACATGGGCCTTTAGTCCCGACATATCTTCAGCTATTTAGTGGGCATGTAGACGTTAATATAACATAAGTGATGCCGTAGCAAAAGGTCTAGGTGACTGGACTGTAAATCATATCTTAAAAAAATGAATATCAAAGCAAACAGGATACAAAAGTCATGTAAGTCAGGTATAAAATACAAATAATTTTTACGACACAAATGAAGCTACATAATACAAATGAGATATTGACTATCATGGATACCAGGAGAATGTAAATTCTGAAATATAAGCACAAATGATACAAATAAACTTACATTTTTTATACAACACAGACTTTTTTGTTTAATAAAAGTATTTATATCCAAATTCAAGTAACAATAATAAGCAAATTCAGATATTGTATCTAAATGGATACTAGAAATTATACATTGTGATGCAATGTTTGATATACACACCCATGACCGCGTACTCGGTGACGACTCTGTGCACAAATACAAAGGTACACAAAAAGTTGCAAATAGGCGGACGCTGCACTGTGACACCCGACATGGTTACCAAATAGAGTACATTTTAACACTAAGCAGACAGAGACCCACTCCATCTTTTCACGTCTGTTTGGTCGTAGAAACCAACCACGGTAAATTGCATAGGATATAGATTTGACTCATCATTAGAGACCGCTCGTTTTTCTAAAAAATACATGTATAAAAATAGTTAAAATTTTGAGCCAGTAAGAACTACAATGCCATATCATAGCGTAATATTGGTTCGTACTTTAATGCTGAAAGGAATAACAGAAATTGCATACATGAAATGTAACTACATCAACTTGAAGGCGAGTTTCATTTTATATCAATGTGTTACTTAAAGGTCAATTACAACGAAAATAGAAATTAAAATTATCCATCAATTATTGTTGAAAATATATCAGAATAGAGATTTTTTTTTTACATTTTTATGTCACCTCGTCTACCTGTAAATAACACCTGAAAATCGAGCATTGGCACGAGTTATCGTTCTTGATATCCCATATCGATGACGTCACTAAAGACAATCGATAACAACATGGCGGCCCTAGTACCCGTATACGACAGCGAGGATGATATACCAGAAGTTGACTTACAGTTTTCTGTCAAAATCCAACCATACATGTATGAACCTATAAGAAGTCAAGGACAAGAGTCACATGAATCATCTGATGACGATTCTGGCCGCTCAGATTCGGACGGAGAAGCCTTCTTATTAGAAAGTTCCGACAGGTTCGCCGTTTCTGATGGCCCAACGATCGCGAACGAGAACAGGTTAGTGGTAATCTAAATGTACGCTTCTTAAGTTTCTACTTAATATACATATATTAGTATATGATTTTTTCACCATGGTTATCCAGATAATGTGAGAAAGCAGATAAATTGATATAAGCTTTAATCGTTATTGAAATCTATACCTCCGAGCTGTAATGGGGTGACGCCGCAAGATGGCGGAATGAAGCCCTGTACATCGTCTTAGCGTTGGCCGTACATTTCGATAACTATTTTTCACCTTTTTCGTAGTTAATTTATATCAATAACGAGTTTACTTTACTGAAAAAAACAAATAGCGTTGCTATATACCGCTAATTTACTGATTATCTGTGTGGTCATAGTCAAAGTCACTACTCAATAGTTATTATATATATTGCAGGTGTACTTGTGGAAACTGTGTAAACATGCCTACTGACTTAGAAAATAAGTGTTGTGTATATTCACATCTCGTGCATGAAAAGGCGTCGGAAGCAGGCCTGGCCTGTATTACAGACCATGAGGGTTTCAAGGGGAACTGCCTCAACAGGCATGTCATCGAGATGTGCCATTACAGATACAATGAACAGAGGAAGGATCTCAGCAAGTGTGGTGACATTCATGTGTAAGTCCATTACGTTTATATTCTGAAGAAACAGTTTTATCCAGTCTTAAAACTGTGGGTGCAGATTACATCCAACTGTCAACATATCCCATAAAAATCAATCCTGCATTGTGCTTTCCCAGATGAAGAACACATTAATATTGGTCAGTTTAGTCAGTTTTCAGACTTGCATTTATATGGGCGATTAAATTCTTATGAATTAAATTCAATAACTAGCTTGCAAATATATTTGGATGTATTATATTTTCAAAATAATAATATTATGGAACAAACTTAGCAGAAACTTGTCCATTTTGAAGTCATGTTGTTCCTTCTTATCATCATTATTTAATATTTTAAAGAGTCTACAGATACATAGCCTACAGGAACTTCACACAATGGATCTACCAAAGACTTGGGAAAGGAAACAGAAAAGTGTTGCCATCGTGTGTTGGGTCGTCAATTAGAAGAACATTTCCATCAGCACAATATTGTGGATTTAAATACCCATCGTTGAACTAAATATTAATCAATACAAACAATAAACAATTCAAACATGTTTTATGTACAGAATTTATTGAATGTCCAGCAATTTTAACATTTATTTCCAACTGAATTACAATTCCATTATTCACGTTTTCAATGTCAATATGATTAATGTTCAAATTGAGCAAAACAGACAATAGTGTCCGGGTATTGAATTTACACTTCCATCAAGCTCACTCTAGCACTTTCAAAGTCCATTAAATCTTGATTGATGCCTATGTACAATATCCTCCTTCCTTTCATGGCTGCAACTCTTCGAGTGTGGAGATGGACGCTCCTTATCTTGCATGTTGCATGCTGCTCTGGCTTGCGTAAATGTCTTGTTCAATTCTCTACGAAGAATGAGATCTTCGAACAGTTCTTCAACAGTCTGTAAAATGAAAATTGATATAATTAAGGTGATACGTATAAAATTTTCTGATCTGAAAAGCTTTCTTGTTTTATTTATTCTTCAAAGTATCCTCTGCTGAGCAATTACTTATAACTTACTTTTACCTTCTGTTCACTGAAGTACACATACGGATCAAGAAATGTATGTTTTATGTTTCAAATTGAGACCACAATCTCTTACCATATGTTGCTTTTACTTCTTTCGCAACTCCTCCTTTTCTAGCCTTGGGGTAAGAAATGCTCCATCTTTCCACCCCTGCATTTGTAACAGCTTGTTCCCTATTGCAATTTTCATTGAAATGCAAGGCTGCTATGCATAACCTTATAAAAAAAGGAGGCAAACCTTACAAAATAAGAATAAAAACAAATTGTGTATATCCAATACAAGTAATTAGTAGGAAGCATAAGAATTCCTATGCGCTAGGTTACAAAAAAAATATATGATGATGGGTTTATCTTTATAGAAAAGGTTAAAACTCAAAATATGGTATCCATGATAGTATGCTTTACATATTAATTACCTTGCTTCCATCTGAGCATGGAAATAGTGCACCAGTTTAGGAGCAAAGTGGCACACAACCTTGTGGAAAGCCTCTAGACCTGATGTTTGCTGGGTTGGTGATAGTTTTTTGATGTCTGTCAGAAGCAGTCTTCCTTTGGCAACCTTTTAACGAGCCTTGTATGCCTTGGAGTCTACAATTTAAATTGTGTTATGCAGAACTTTATTGTTACCACCATATCATTACTTTAGTTCATATGTAATGTACTTTAAATGCCCGTAGCCTCAAATGGTTTTTGTTCAAGTCATTAACTGAATAACCAATAATAAGCTCATTGTGCATTTCCATTACATTTTTTTTTACAAAACACTGCAGGAATTAGCAGCAATAACAAACATGGCATTTCTAGTTAGATCATTCAAGACCATATTAGCTATACACACCTTTCTTAAACCATACTGTTTTCCAACACATCATGTTCGCAGTGTGGGAAGAGATGGCCATGTCCCTCATGGATGTTTACCACATGGTTAAGTATAGAGCACCACTTCTCCAGTAACAAATTTCCATTTCCTTCGCTGCTCATGACACACCAGTATATGTGGTTGCTCACAGATCTTGCCCAATCTCCTAGTATACCACATCCCTTTGTCTTGCCTGCTGCTTCAAGTTTCTTGAATATGCCTGAGGAAATACAATTTTAAATTAATCAATACATATTTATCCTGCAATGTTTTGTATTTAGACTAACATGGGAAAAAACATTATTCAAATCACAATATATACAAATAAATGTATACAGACCTCTGATGTAAATTCTATACATTGCTTTAATATTTGTACAGAAGAAATTATTTGATAAGTCTATTCAATCATGAGTACCTTTAGCAACATGCCAGCAGTCAAACCAGTTTTGTATTTCTGGGTTATCAACACTTGGTTTGGTTTGGTTTATTTGTTTAACGTCCTATTAACATCTAAGGTCATTTAAGGACGGCCTTCCATGCGTGAGACATGCATGCGTGTGGTGAGTGCGTATGTGTGTTTTGGGAGGCTGCGGTATGTTCGTGTTAAGTCTCCTTGTGATAGGCCGGAACTTTTGCCGATTTAAAGTGCTATCTCACTGAAGCATACTGCCGAAGACATCCAGCAGCACACCCCACCCGGTCACATTATACTGAAAACAGGCCAACCAGTCGTCCCACTCCAAATATGCTGAGCGCTAAGCAGGAGTAGCAACTACCATTTTTAAAGACTCTGGTATGTCTCGGCTAGGGGACAGAACCCAAAACCTTCCTCACAGCGGCGAACGCTCAACTAAAGGCCAAAAGTGAGGCATTGTCAAGGGAGACATTAGGAAGAAGAACGTTGTTAAGAAAGAAGAGATAAGATAAGATCCCAAATTTAGTCGCCTCTTACGATCATGCAATGGGGGCAGCAGTTCAACACGAAGACATTTCTTTATCTGACTGTCGATCTGTCACCAAGTGTGATACAGCAATGTTTGGTTTGGTTTGGTTTATTTTGTTTAACGTCCTATTAACAGCTAAGGTCATTTAAGGACGGCCTCCCGTGCGTGCGACATGCATGCGTGTGGTGAGTGCGTATGTGTGTCTTGGGAAGCTGTGGTATGTTTGTGTTAAGTCTCCTTGTGATAGGCCGGATCTTTTGCCGATTTAGAGTGCTACCTGACTGAAGCATACTGCCGAAGACACCCAGCAGCACACCCCACCCGGTCACATTATACTGACAACGGGCGAACCAGTCGTCCCACTCCTAATTTGCTGAGCGCTAAGCAGGAGCAGCAACTACCATAAGTCCTGTGTACTCATGGTAGATAGACATCTCTTCAAACCCTCCAACTCCATGGCGTATGAGTTTTTGACTTCGTTATTCTACAAACATGATCGGAATACAAAATTCAATGTATATTTTACAATTGATCTGATAATCATAATTCATTAACAACAAACAAGTCTCCCTTTGGTCAATTATGTTGTACTTGGTTGAAACACGACCGATCAGTGACTACAATGACACTATAATGTTGGTCTCTAATATAATATGGTCCAGTATCATGCAATTATAATACTGTTAATAAGAGATACAGGTCATATTACTGTCAAGACATTCATCATAAAACTCAACAATTGTAAATACATACCTGAACCAATTGTATATCCACAATCTTAGAATTTTTCAAGTCCATGACAGTGTATGATGAATATTTTGCTGTGTGGCCAGGTGAGCAGCATCTACCATCACCACCCAATACCAAAGGGTCGCCTCTTTCCTTTATTTATCTCTTGCTGTCGGTACTGCCACACTGACAACACTGCAGGCACAAGGTACAAAGATTGGATGTTCATGTAGGTGCTTAAGCTAATAGTCTGTATGGCAGCATGCAGAAACATACGTATTGCCTTGCTGGGACTGCTTCCAGAGAAGAGAATTGCTCCTGCAACAATCAAGTTACCATACGGCATTGTCCCTGACAGAGGCTGACTGCCCCATTTCCTTGAGTCCCCACAATGTGTACATACACTTTTAACATGAATGTATGTCCCAAGAATGTTTTTGTCAATAGTACACGCATACCAACAAATAGCACAAGCAGAAAACACATCATCCAAACAGGATTCAAACACAATGAACACAAAGTAAAAATAAAGTATGAATAAAGTATACATCTTCCTCCTTCTCCTCATCAGCCATATAGTCCATATATATAGGATTCCAGTCAGGGTCCTGTTCAGAGTCATCAGTGAAACTTCTGTTCATTTCCTCAGTGCCTTCGATTATCTGAGTCACAGTGGTCTGGGTACCTTGGGATTTCATCCGAGGTTTTTCAAACTCAATATTTGTTTGAAAGCCTACATTGCGTCTTTTCTGAAAATATGAGAATTATAAAGTAAAAGTATTTAAGTTAAAAAAAACCCCAAAAAGCAGTTGTAATCAATATGAAGCGTGTATTAATATTGTATACATGAGATATGTCAATTTTTTGTATAATACTTCTATATCTTATTATTATAAATGTACACATATATAAAACATTTTCCTCTTAAACTCATCAATATGTCATGCAGCATGAGATATATCTGTATGCTTATAACTGGAATTCTTATGTAAGAAACATGGGGTATAGGAAGAACAGGGGCCATTGTCACTTAAACATTCTGAATGGCCCATAGAAATTTGAAATGTTATATATAAATTGACAAAAAAAAAAACCCCCAGTGGTGAATGGCTCATTCCTATACTCAGCCTTCCCAATCCCTGAAGACTAAGAAAAAAATAGTAACACTAACCATCCGATTATACGTAGTCTGGGTCGTGGTCGAAAAAGTACTACAGGTAAAGTTAACTTGTGTGCCAACACCACCACCATCACCACATTCTTCGTCTGTTGTCTCATGTTCTTTACTGCTGGTATCAGCTCCAATATGATCATTCAGCTGCTTATCATTGGACAGGAGCTCCTGGAGTACCTATGGGGTCAATTTCAATAAAATTAAAATCTTCACCATCTTGATGCACTCATGCATGTTAACTGTAACTGAAGTTGTAACAGTACAGTATAATTCGAACCTGTGACATCAAGGTTCATAATTATTATAAATTGTGATTAAAAAATACCGAATTGTAAATTGTAATATTACCTCAATTGGAACTTAGAAACTAGGTTGTAGCTTTTATTATTATATAAATAATCTATACTTTAGTCATCATCATATATCTAGATTAAAATGCATTAATTTACTATAAAAATGTTATGTCTATAATACGGCGAGATTACAGCAACTTGCATGCTGTTTCTCATGGGGCTGATTATTGTACACGTCACATGTACAGATCTACATATATGCATGTAACAATACACTCATGATGAAATAATAAATTATAAAATAAATTCCAGGTGGTATCCATGATGTATATACAGTCCTATTGCACTTCTACCGAAAAAAAACTAAATACTGTATATAACTTAGGGAATTATATTGATGTATATTCAGGTAGGTAATGAAAATAGACTGTCCATGGATAATATAAAAAAAACATGAACAAGCATTTTTTGTTTTAAATATCAAGCTCTTTCATATACGTACGTAACAATTATTAGCAGCTTGATAACCAAGAGGTGTAGTCAGATCATCAACAGGTAATTACGCAGACTAGGTGATTATGTTGTTTTTACAAAATCGAGCAGCCTTCCGCGCGGTAATTACATACATAGCATGTATACAAATAATTTTCCTCTCTCCGTTGTCGTTTTTCATGAACCTTGGACTTCCTTTTTGCTTCTACTATCTTCCTTTTGTAATCGAAAACTGTCGGCACGGCATTCGGGACCAATTCCTTTCTTTTCGGTGTCCAGGAAAGTGACTTTAGTACAATAGGATTCACTGCAAATTGGTCGTCCTCGAAGTGCCGCTCGCAAAGTTTAGAATGTTGGGTTGGAGAAAAATCCTGCCTTCTGACCTTTTCTGTCCATATCTTTCTCAATGTCTTATCCTTTGGGAATATATAAAGGCTGAGCCCTTGTCCCGACTTGACGGTACAATTATATGCAGCGCACTGAACCATGCCCGGTGAGTCATCTACTACAGGTCAGTGATTTCAAGATGGCTACGCGTTTCTTCTCGACTGTCTTCAGTGACGTCACGAGCAAAGGGAAGTCACTCGCGTGATAGTTTGCTATAGCGATCTCAGGTGTTTGTTTATTTGCGATACCTGGCGATCGGCGTAAAATTTAATAAAACAAAACGGAACAATCATTTTCAGAGTAGTTTAAGCTTTTATTCAAGTGATTAAAACTGTTTAAAAAAAATCGTTTTAATTGACCTTTAAGAAATAATTAACGATGATTCGTGTATTGTTGCAGGATATACAACGAGGACGAGGATATTTTGCAATTAAATTAATAACGAAGGTCTGAGTTAATAATGAAAATTGCAAAATATCCGGGTCCGAGTTGTATATCCTGCAACAATACACGAGTCAAAGTTGATTATTTTTATTCTACCATGTACTGTTTAGTTCTGAGATCTACCGGTTTCTAATAGAAAAACGGCAAAGAAACCCCGGGAAAAACTTGTAAATTATTTCTTGAGTATTGCATTATTTTGTTGATAAAGTATACATTTCTTTACATGCACGACAGTACTACAATCAAGAACATCTATCATATGGCATTGATTCAAAACTGGCATTGCATAGCAAAGATGGTAGAATGCTTTATATATGTAGTTTCTACGGAAACATATATACTGATATTCGATCTAACAAGTTTTTTTTCCGAGTGATGAAAACAGTTAAGAAACAAGAGATCCCAGAGGGATCTTGGCGCCCACCATTGAATGATCTTTATAGGTTCCATGTCAGATTGATCTTTTCTCTACTTTTCCCTTCTTCTAAGTCTTACTAATCTGTGTAAATTCAGAAACAGCCCTCTAGATCTAGTACTTTTCATATATAAAATTTAAGATTTAGCGATAATGGCTGTCTGTCGGCCATGTTGTTTTCCGATTGGTCCCAAAATGCAATACCAGGGACCAAGGGGAACCTACATATGAAATTTGAGAAAGATTCCTTCAGTACCTTCTGTACAATAGCGATAACAAACTTCAATTTTCAAAATACAAGATGGCTGCCTGTCAGCCAGGTTGTTTTCTGACTGGTCTCAAAATCCAATATGTATAACTAGACACAGAGGGCAACCTACAAATGAAATTCAGAAAGATCCTTTCAGCAATTTCTGATAAATAGCGATAACAATCTTCGGCCATGTTGTTTTCCGAATAGTCTCAAAATGCAATATGCATAACTAGGCACAGAGGGGAACCTACATATGAAATTTCAGAAAGATCCCTTCAGTACTTTCTGAGAAATAGCGATAACAAACTTCAATTGTCAAAATCCAAGATGGCTGCCTGTCGGCCATGTTGTTTTCAGATTAGTCTCAAAATGCAATATGCATAACTAGGCACCGAGGGAAACCTACATATGAAATTTCAGAAAGATCCCTTCATAAGTATCTGAGAAATAGCGATAACAAACTTCAATTGTCAAAATCCAAGATGGCTGCCTGTCGGCCATGTTGTTTTTCGATTGGTCTCAAAATGCAATATGCATAACAACGCACTGAGGGAAACCTACATATGAAATTTGAGAAAGATCCCTTCAGTACTTTCTGAGAAATTGCGATAACAAACTTCAATTGTCAAAATCCAAGATGACTGCCTGTCGGCCATGTTGTTTTCCGAATAGTCTCAAAATGCAATATGCATAACTAGGCACAGAGGGGAACCTACATATGAAATTTCAGAAAGATCCCTTCAGTACTTTCTGAGAAATAGCGATAACAAACTTCAATTGTCAAAATCCAAGATGGCTGCCTGTCGGCCATGTTGTTTTCAGATTAGTCTCAAAATGCAATATGCATAACTAAGCACCGAGGGAAACCTACATATGAAATTTCAGAAAGATCCCTTCATAAGTATCTGAGAAATAGCGATAACAAACTTCAATTGTCAAAATCCAAGATGGCTGCCTGTCGGCCATGTTGTTTTCCGATTGGTCTCAAAATGCAATATGCATAACTAGGCACCAAGGGGAGTCTACATATGAAATTTGAGAAAGATCCCTTCAGTCCTTTCTCAGAAATAGCGATAACAAACTTCAATTGTCAAAATCCAAGATGGCTGCCTGTCGGCCATGTTGTTTTTCGATTGGTCTCAAAATGCAATATGCATAACTAGGCACCAAGGGAAGCCTACATATGAAATTTGAGAAAGATCCCTTCAGTACTTTCTCAGAAATAGCGATAACAAACTTCAATTGTCAAAATCCAAGATGGCTGCCTGTCGGCCATGTTGTTTTCCGATTGGTCTCAAAATGCAATATGCATAACTAGGCACCAAGGGGAACCCACATATGAAATTTGGGAAAGATCCCTTCAGTACTCTCTGAGGATTAGCGATAACAAGAATTGTTTACGGACGGACGGACGGAGGGACGGAGGGACGGACGGAGGGACGGACGGACCACGGACCACGGACGCAGGGCGATTTGAATAGCCCACCATCTGATGATGGTGGGCTAAAAAATACCGTCGATTGACATTAGCGTAATCACGTGGAATATTTTAGCCACTCATAACCTGAGTACTTCGATTATGGCAGTCAGGTAAAGAGGCGTGGCCTACCATCCATGCATGAGTACATTGATAACCATTGTGTCAGTCAGATGTAGGGGCTTGATTTATTCTTCGTACGCAGTCCTGTGTCTAACCTTAAAGTTGAAATCGGTTGTGCCATTTCAATTCACAAAACATATTTTTCTCTGCATGTGTTTTACCATTACATCTACTCAGTACACATTTCTCAATAACGTCATCATGAGCGTTTTAATGTGTATAATACCACATGGAATACACATTAACGAATGAACAATTAAACATGTAATAATCATTTGTTAACGTATTATCAAATTGTGTTTGTTTTCTTTTTTTAAAATTTATTGATCATAAGTAAGTTTAAATTAATAAAGAAAAAGAAAAAGAGGAAAAATCTTATTATTTTGAGCATTAACTTCAATTGTAAGATATTTAAGACAATAATAGTGTGCAATTTTCATCATGATTTGAGTAAAACTAAATATGAAAATACACATAGCATACTTACCTACAAAATAACCTTTGTCCAAGTAAAATCCAACACGATTTATAGGAATAAGGTATTTCTATTTATGTACATGAATTTTTCAACACACAAATATGTTGTACACATATACATTTGTCGATACTGTAGGTTTTCTTTTAATTAGTTTATATATTACTTCTTTTTTATTATCTTTATTACATTAATTGAAAATGCGTTTTATTATCTTTATTACATTAATTGAAAATGCGTATTTTGAGACATGATTGGACACATTTTGGGTAAGTTGGGTGGCCTTGAAAAAGGCCTTTGTTTTGGTTTGCCTTGAAAAAATCCATCTCAGTTTTGTTTGCAAATAAGACAATTAAGGGGCTAGGATTTCCCGTGAATTCATTTACAACGGGTGTGGCGAAATTCACGGTCAATTCATCGTTTTCTTGTTCAACTTCGTCATCAATTTCAGGCAGGAATTATGGCAAAAATCTTAGTTGTCTCGTCAATCTATCGGGCGGTATTCTGTCCTCGAGAAGTGTTGCGAGGGGAACGTCTTCATCCTCGGAATCGTCCCATTCGTCGGAGCTTGAATAAATATCTTAGTCCGATTCGTCATTTTCCCGTAACTTAGACAAGAACTGCTTGTATTTCATGGTATATTTAATAACGTCTTCCCGATGATATCCCTCAAATTCTCCTCCGGAGCTGTCGCTATCAAATCGTTTGCTGCTGTCTGTCGCCATGTTTACATTTCTGAATGAAGAAAGGTGAAGGCCAAACCCGCGTAAATAAAGCATTCCTTTGTGTGTTTCAGCCTATCAAAACTAGGTAAACAACCCACCATTCTGTTCAGAAAAACCTGCTCTGATTGGACATTTTTGGAGGTGTGACTTTGGAATATCAGTTTTCAACTAATCATAGAAAACGTAACATAGGGTGTTTGGCCGCCTGTGTGCGGGATCGGCCATTTACGACAAGCATGAGGAGACCGCCTGTATGCGGTATCGGGCCTGCAGGGGGGTTGTAAATATCACGCATAGATCACGGATCGGCCGCGAAAGAGTTAATAAATTTGTCGTGGTTTATCATTCACTGGTAAATCGGACATTATATTGCATCTAAATATGTACATTACACCTCATTTATATATAGATCATTCATTCATTACACTTTTCCACAGCGTCTGCTTATACAGCATTCGATGTCGTCATTAGGGAGTTACTAACCACCGTTTCGTTTGGTCAAATGATACAACGATAAGGGTCGATAATGGTCAACTGAGAGCCACACCACCACAGGTAAAACCGAGTGCTGAATGTAATCGTGGCCCTCCGGGGCTGCATCATCAAGATTCGCGGCGGACAAATTGCTTTGATGTTTCGCGGAGAAACGATCACCGCGGATTTTGATGAACACATTACCACCGAAGATCGCGATGACGCCGTTTTCATGATCCCTGATAGGGATTTAGGGTGATAAATCGCGGTGATTGACACCTTGAATAGAAAATTAGACGCGGGCACATGGTGATTTTGTGTGCATTCCTAAGACCCGCACTGTATGCTAAATTTATTGGTGTGACTGTTCAAATTCAACACTTTCAGATTTTTTAATTATGAGAATTACTTTCATAGTACCAATTTAAAGACCGATTGAAAAGGCATTCCATTGAATTACGTCAATGGCGCGTTGTAATGACGTCTATCAGCCCATTATACCGACACTTAATTGTACCAGTTACATTTCCTTTTGCTCTCCATTACCAAATACATTGCTTTTTGAAGACCTCGGGGTAAATACTTAACTAAAGACCAATGGCAAGGGAGCGATTAGGAAGAACAGTATTTACAAGATTTTTTTCTTCTAAATATCTTTATGTCCTTCTAACATTTACAATACGGTCTTGTCGTCTTTATAGGGAAACAAACGAAATAGATCTTCTGCCCCATGACAACAGCAGGGATCTTAAAATTTTCCGTTCATTTCTCACTGCTCTGTTTTTCTGTCACCACCAATGAATAGTGTAGAATAATTAAATGAATTTAAGTCGTATAACACAAGGTCATGGTAAATTTAGCCCTGCAGGTAGGGCGTAAGAATTGTACCTGCTGCCCCCATTGCATGATCGTAAGAGGCGACTAAACTTGGGATCTTATCTTCTCTTCTTTCTTAACAACTTTCTTCTTCCTAATGTCTCCCTTGACAATGCCTCACTTTTGGCCTTTAGTTGAGCGTTCGCCCCTGTTAATAGGACGTTAAACAAAATTAACCAAACCAAAGCTTTCAAAAACGGGAGGAAGGATCTATTTCTTTTGCGCATATCTACAGTGAACAAGGTTATTGCCGGTAAGTTTGGTTACTATCCATTTAATTTATAAAACAAGTACTAATTGTAACAGGAAACCATTTCAAATTTCAAACTAGTGGCAACCAATGCGGTTGACTTTGCAAATTAGAAATCAAAGAATATCTAACTTGTGATCATTCTGAAGCCTTTACGCTAATCTTCAATGTATAATGGTGCTTGCCAGCAAGTTTCGTTAAAAATATCTTAGTAGTGTAGCCGATACATTACAACCCCACCCCTGCCCTAAACTTCAGAATGGTTATTTAAGGTATTTGTCTACCAATGAAGGACCACTCAGATACTGTAACTGACCTAGACACGGTAGCAACCTATTTATATTATAGACTAGTTTATGACTAACCAGTCCCTACCGCCAGATTTAAAGATACGCATCAAACAGAGAGAAGTACAAAATATACAGGTTCGAGGGTTATCTCCGTTCGCTTGACATAGCCCTGCAGATAGGGTCTTCTAATTGTACCTGCTGCCCCAATTGCATGATCGTAAGAGGCGACTAAATTTGGGATCTTATCTTTTCTCATTTTCTTCTTCCTAATGTCTCCCTTGACAATGCCTCACTTTTAGTTGAGCGTTCGCCCCTGTGAGGAAGGCTTTGGGTTCTGTCCCCTAGCCGAGACATACCAGTCTTTAAAATTGGTAGTTGCTACTCCTGCTTAGCGCTCAGCATATTTGGAGTGGGACGACTGGTTCGCCCGTTGTCAGTATAATGTGACCGGGTGGGGTGTGCTGCTGGGTGTCTTCGGCAGTATGCTTCAGTGAGGTAGCACTATAAATCGGCAAAAGTTCCGGCCTATCACAAGGAGACTTAACACGAACATACCGCAGCCTCCCAAAACACACATACGCACTCACCACACACATGCATGTCGCGCGCACGGGAGGCCGTCCTTAAATGACCTTAGCTGTTAATAGGACGTTAAACAAAATAAACCAACCAACAATCCTGCTTAGCGCTCAGCATATTAGGAATGGGACGACTGGTTCGCCCGTTGTCAGTATAATGTGACCGGGTGGGGTGTGATGCTGGGTGTCTTCGGCAGTATGCTTCAGTGAGGTAGCACTATAAATCGGCAGAAGTTCTGGCCTATCACAAGGAGACTTAACACGAACACACCGCAGCCTCCCAAATCACACATACGCACTCGCCACACGCATGCATGTCGCACGCACGGGAGGCCGTCCTTAAATGACCTAAGCTGTTAATAGGACGTTTAACAAAATAAACCAACCAACAATCCTGCTTAGCGCTCAGCATATTAGGAATGGGACGACTGGTTCGCCCGTAGTCAGTATAATGTGACCGGGTGGGGTGTGATGCTGGGTGTCTTCGGCAGTATGCTTCAGTGAGGTAGCACTATAAATCGGCAGAAGTTCTGGCCTATCACAAGGAGACTTAACACGAACACACCGCAGCCTCCCAAATCACACATACGCACTCGCCACACGCATGCATGTCGCACGCACGGGAGGCCGTCCTTAAATGACCTAAGCTGTTAATAGGACGTTAAACAAAACTAGAACTGTCGCCACGATGCCTGACTAATGCCCCCGCAATCTGCACGAGGCAATGGTGAATTGGAACTGTTAATTAGAGGCTAACTAAGATAACCCATTAATATAGTGACCGGTTGCTATAGCAACCATAATTTTCAAAAAAAAGAAAGTGGCATGCATATCTACACATGGTCCTCTATATTTGTGTGAAGTTTCATTGAAATCGGCCCTTCGGTTTAGGAGTTGTCCGGACAAACTTAAAGTTATGGTTCTGATCAGAAAACCTGTTTATAGTGACCAGTTGCCATAGCAACCATAATTTTGAAAAAAAAAAAAAAGTGGCATGCACATCTACACATGGTCCTCTATATTTGTGTGAAGTTTCATTGAAATTGGCCATTTAGTTTAGAAGGAGTTGTCCGGACAAACTTAAAGTTATGATTCTTATCAGAAAACCTGTTTATAGTGACCAGTTGCCATAGCAACCATAATTTTGAAGAAAAAAAAAAGTGGCATGCACATCTACACATGGTCTTCTATATTTGTGTGAAGTTTCATTGAAATTGGCCATTAAGTTTAGGAGAAGTTGTCCGGACAAACTTAAAGTTATGATTCTTATCAGAAAACCTGTTTATAGTGACCACTTGCCATAGCAACCATAATTTTGAGAAAAATAAAGTGGCATGCACATCTACACATGATCATTAATATTTGTGTGAAGTTTCATCGGAATTGGCCCATCGGTTTAGGAGGAGTTGTCCTGACAAAATGCGTCTACAGACGGACGACGGACGGACAATCTGATTCCAGTATACCCCCCTAACTTCGTTGCGGGGGTATAATAAACCAAACCAAACCAATTGACATAGCCCACAATTTCCCACCAGTTTAAAACGCTCAATTGGAGACACCCGAAAGAAAAGATTGCCTCTTTCGAATCCTGCATTTGGGACATAGGGTAGTCTTACGCTCTATCAGCATGTTTGCTTTTTATTAACGTTAAATAATTCCGAACAATGGACAAATATTAGATAAAATGTGAATCAATCTAATTAAAATCTAGATGCTCATTCTCACTACGTTACATGATCAAGTCTTGCTGACCTTTTTTATCTACCTATCAAATTTTCGAATTTCTTATCGGAATTAAATATAATGACTAGAGTGCGAAGCTTTCACAGTCTGTCAATCTGTTTCAAGTCATTTCGTCCAACGAAGCATATAGCTAAGTGTAACGCGCAGTACGTGTAACGCTCAGTACGTGTAACGCAGAGGCGCCACGTGTGTCGGTCTGCTACCAGGTTTTTGCCCAGGGGTCGACTGCCGCTTTTGCTTGCAGATTACGTATACAAATGAATTATGAATCAATTTAAAAAAAACTGGTTAGAATGAAAATAGACTCCGTATAAAGTTCAACAATTTATGAACAGGTGTAAATAAATACTTTTCTGGACATCCAACCGAAACCATATAAAATTGCCAACCATCGTTTAATCACTAATGAAATATATAAAGTAAGACTGCTTGCCCGGGTTTCAAGCACGTGGCATGTCCGGTCAGAATACATTTGCTAACCACCCGTTTTTTCACCCGTATCTACTTACGAGGTTCCCAACAACAATCCCTTGCCTTACCGGAAAAGAAACACCCCGAGAGGCGAAAATATTCAATAGCCACTCCGCCCGCGAGTGCTCTCAATACGGAATAATTCCTTCAAGCAACAACTTGACTTTCCACACGACATCGGCGCACGAGACCCAAAGTACACACAAAGTTCTACATCGAAAATACATCGAAATAGTTCATATGAAAATAAAAATACTTGTACGATGGTGACAAAGAATAACCAGCAGACAATGCAAGCAAATGTCAAATTTTGGGAAGGATCGGCGACAGTTTCCTAATAATTACAACTTGTCCTGCTGACACCTGGACAAAAAGTGATTGACCACACATCAGCACAGGTATCTTGCGTAACCGGATGTTACAATTTCTGGAATGATTCCAAAAAACGCAATTGTGTTACATAAGCCTATATACATGCTTGTTGTGATCGATCGCATTGAAAAATTGACAATTCGACATGAAAGTGAAATATTGATATATAAAAGGTGATGTTATGTGATGTCTTTAGATGTCCATGCAACGTAGTGAGAATGACCATCTAGATTTTAATTAGATCGGATGTTAATAAGGTTTTGTTATCAAATACTTTCTCATATCATCGTGACGACAACGTTGGTATGACGTGTTTTGTTAACGTTCGTTAAAGCGTGAATTTTGTCCGTTGCTGAAGTATTTCCTTTACGCTCTGTACGCTGTGTTAAGCACATTGTCCGTATAACATGACCGAATGAGTTGTCCAGGGTTTCTATTGCAACGTTTTGACACGTACAAATGGCGATGAAGTGTACCAGTCATCAGCGGACTCTATCTTAATATAACCACAGTTTTTACGAGACATCGACCACAGAAACACTTAACAATTACCCAAATAAAACGCTAGAGCTCACCCAGGAAGATATCGGTTATCTTAATGTCAACGTTAAACCTCTTCGTTTATAACAGCAAGATATACGAGACAATCTGGATTGATAAAGCAATCATGCCGTCGCACACTTGGTCTATATTATCACCTAGTTATGTATGGCATTAGGCAACAGCTCTGTCCTCCTGTGTGCTGATAAATCCAGATTATATACCAACTAGTCCAAAACCGATCGAACGTACTTAATTTCAAACGCGTAAAGCATTGTTAACTTTCTTCGCTACTTAGCGAGTACCTCCAATTGAAACTCGTATTTACATGGCTGCTTAAAAATATCAAACAATCTGAAGAAAGATATCGTGGCACACTCTGTGATGAAAGAGACGAGTTATTTCTTTTTTAATAAAAAATGTATCGGGGCACAAGAAGTAATAAGATCGAGATTACAGAATATTGGTACGAATTTTATCGCTGAGCGGTTTTGTTTTAGCCGTAAATACGAGGATAAATGGTGATCAGTCATACTGACGCTTCTGCCATTTGGCATTGACGTCTGTGCTACTCCAGAATCCAGTTCATCCGAGCAAGAATTTATTATTATTTGATCTATATGTCGCATTCGTTTCACGTTTGTCTTTTTTTTGTCTATTAGACATTTGGTATTACACAATCTATTGGATCAGTTGATTTTTTTCCCTTCTGAATAAACTGAATTCACTTCCAAGATTCTGTTTGTGAGAAATAGCATGACTAGAGTGCAAAGCTTGCATAATATGTCAATATATTTCAAGTATATTCGTCCAACGAGGTATATTAATATATATTGATGTTGTACCAAAATGGTTAGCTTCAGATGCATGATGTGACGAATGGGTGAGATTGATATCGACCTGAAAGTGAAATATTGATAGCAATGGTCATCCTAACGTGATCTCTTATGCGACGTCCTTATATTTTCATGTAACGTAGTAAGAATGACCGTCAGATCTTAATTCGATTGATTTTAATTCATTGAGTGCAAATGTGATTAAAAATTGGCAAGACCACTCAAATGACCAACAAGCTGCGCAATATTCAATCTATGGCGGGTACTTGTGGTACAAGATCAGCAAATAGCCGAGAGGAAGTTGTCCTCCCGTGTTTGTTTTGATTTCATTTTTCGCCTTTTACTTTCAGGCATTGTATGACACAAAAATCTCATCAAATCAACAGAGACAAAAATAAAATATCCAGAGGATGAAATCGTGACTGATTGAATTTATTTCGATTTATTCATATACATGTATATCGATGCAGGTCGGTAGCCGTAGTGGTTTCATTAACAATATCAGCTCCCCAATTGTCATGTTGGAATGTGACAATAGAAAGGTTTAGTAACCTTACGTGTACGCATATTGATAGGGGTCATTCCCTTTTTTTCGTGTGTGCGACGTCCTCACTTCCCGGTTGTGTGCGCTTTCTAAAAGTCAGCACAACTTTTGAAGAGGCGACATCACGTAAATACCAACGTTTAGATTATATAATTTAATTATAGATTTAGAGAAAAGTGCAAGTGTACTTTTAACCACCGTTACTTCACAATATACCAAAAGAATCATGTTTTAGTAGTGCACTGTTGCAGTAGCACACTTGCAAATTAAACTTCCGTGTCGCATTGATATCACAGTGGCCTGCAAATATGTTAGTGTTTGTGTATTTTCGAGTGTATGTCGATGTGAAGAGAAGTAGTAAGACAACTTTATCTACAACGATTTCTCATGTCCCCTTGAACTTAACAGTAAAAAGTGTCGAATTTAATTTTCAATAGAACTTATATGTCAGATATATTTCGAATGCAACATATCATGAGATCGACTTCTGTATTTCATCTTTGTCCCATTAAAACTATGCAATTTTTCATAAAAAATAATGTTAGGGGCACATCGGAGAATTTTTAAAGCATCAATAGATTGTAAAACATGATATACTGTATACGAAAATAAATTCCTTCATAATAGGATTTAAACATGTAAGTAGCATGCAGGATACTCGACTGAATCCGTAATATGGCAAAACTTCAAAATTTGAATAGATTTTATAGGGATTGTAAACAAATCAACACTTTTTACAAAATGTTAATTTAAGTTATTTACCATATGGTTATAATAACGAGATCAATTTCTAATGTAATTTTAAAAGCAACAATATATCTACATTCTGATTCAGAAATTAATGTATGTGTGTTTTGGGAGGCTGCGGTATGTTCGTGTTAAGTCTCCTTGTGATAAATCGGAAATTTTGCCGATTTATAGTGCTACGTCACTGAAGCATACTGCCGAAGACACCCAGCAGTACACCCCACCCGGTCACATTATACTGACAACGGGCGAACCAGTCAATGGTGGGCGCCAAGATACCTCTGGGATCTCTTGTTCAAGACTGGTATGTCTCGGCCAGGGGACAGAACCCAAAGCCTTTCTAACAGTTTGGTTTGGTTTATTTTGTTCAACGTCCTATTGACAGATAAGGTCATTTAGGAACGGCCTCCCGTGCGTGTGACAAGCATGCGTGTGGTGAGTGCGTATGTGTTTTGGGAGGCTGCGGTATGTTCGTGTTAAGTCTCCTTGTGATAGGCCGGAACTTTAACAGGGTCGAACGCTTTACTAAAGGCATAAAGTGAGGCATTATCAAGGGAGACATTAGGAAGAAGAAAGATGTTACAGTAAGAAAGAAGAGAAAATATACATGTAGGATCCCAAATTTAGTCGCTTCTTACGATCATGAAACAGGTATAATATAATTTACGCCCTACCCGTCGGGCAAAGGAGACTTGAGTGGCGGGGCTTAATTGACTGAAATTTCGAAAATCCTCTCTAGACCCAAATAAGGTTGAATAAAATACTCTAAATACGTAGATGGGTATTAAGTTGCTTTACCAAAATTGTGAATTTCATGGCCCTCGGGTCACACTTTTGCTCCTTGGGAGTCGGTTGAAGTGGGTTTGATAGGGAAATCTAATTTTTGACCATTATTTGTTCGATAAAAAATTGGAGTTTATTGATTAATAATTATTTTTTCTTTGTTTTCATGGTAAATACTCAAATGTGATTGGTCGAAAAATTCTTTTCATTCTTCTAGGAAAGAAATTCCGAGAATGGCGCGAAATACAGACCCGTGTACGTTCGCAGTTCCGATTTAAGCGTAGCACTTCCGTAGCACTTCCGTAGCACTTCCGTAGCATTACCGTATCACTTCCGTAGCATTTCCGTATCACTTCCGTAGCATTACCGTACCATTTCCGTAGCGTTTGCGTCCACTTAACGTAGCATTACCGTAGCGTTTGCGTTTACCTATTTTCACTCGCTGACCGTCTCATAACCGTTCGGTAGAAAATTTTGCGGAGTGTATTTTTTATCGAAACAAAATTTAGTTAAATATACTTACCGAACGTCACTAAAGCATAGTAGCGACAGCAAATAATTTAATAAGGAGGTGAGAATTAAATATATATGGTTATACATTTTTCTGTATCTTTGTTTAGAAAAAATAACACTCTCACAAAAAACAAGTCAAGTCACATGGTCCATCGATCTTAGTGTGATAAAAAAATGGCGGATCCTAGTATAGTAGTCGACGCATTACGATGGAAACGAAGATGAAGATCGTGTCAAATAAACAATATTTCCTTTACTGTGCTATAGTCAAACCTTTAAAACAGTTCCATGTAATTTGCACTGGTCAGGCTACATGTATAGGGTACAAATGGTCCAGACAGTATCACACAGGTAAACTAGGGTAGTTAGACTTAATTGTCAGCGATGATACAAACAACACAGCATGGTGTACACTGGTCAACTAAAGGTACGGTATTCTGTGGACCAAGTGATACTAGGTGTGAAAGGTAGAACAATAAGAGATAATTATGACCTACAGGTAAGGCTATAGACTGCTTCATAAAACTTGGCTTCCAACATTAATGAGAATGTCATCGTGATCTACGGAGTTATTCATTATTTATTTCAGTTTTAAAACCCAAAGGTCTAATCACAAAATTGATAACAAATTGATAAAATCAGAGACCGTATAAATGTGATATATATTTCTCTCGGTAAAACTACGACAGGAAATTCAAATCTATATCTTCGGATCATATGTGATATATATGTATGTATCTGATAAGTATAACAAGAGTAAATGAATTACAAAGTAAGAGCAAATACGGTATATAAAGTGCATACACATGTGAAATAGAACTGATGTCCTAAATAGAAATCATCCAGATAATCAAGTTAGTCTTGTTATGAACAGTAAAAAAGAGACTTAATTCTGAAAACAAATCTTCCGTCCGACATAAATCTCACAAGTGAGACGTTAAAAAACTCTCAGGAATACGACAAACGTAGTTTTAATCAATTAGGACTCTTTTAAGAACATTACAATTTCTTATAATAATCCAGAATTTACAGGGATAAAGCAGGGTTGAGCTACTCGACCTAGTCAAAAAAAGATGTGGAACTAAGAAGTTAAATTATCCTGTACAAGTTCGATCAAGCAGGCTATGTAAAGATTTGAATAAAAATATATGTATTAATGCCTACATACCAGACTAGGTAAGTTGAATTGTGTACAAAACATGTAATATACAATGTAGACTATGATCGTTTAATTTTGATTTAAAACACGTAAAAGATGTAAAAGAGAGGGTGAATCATTTGAATCGCGTAGTTGAAGGACTGATATTATACAGATATTTTTTGTATCATCACACTAACATCATCGTCAAAGTTGGAATAGCAAAAACTTTTCTTCGTGGCAACGTTGCTTTACTTCATTAAGAAACACATCCGCTGCTAGTTTGATAGAATTTTATAATTATTGGTATGCACAAAAAATATTTGCTTTGGTGTCTTTTCTAAAATTGTTATTTTGTAAAAAAAAAAAAAAAATAACACTCTCACACATATACACAGATTTAAATAACAGTCATACAAGACACTTGTTAATACTTCTATTATAAAAAGCATACATTTGAAATTTAAACTCATGAGATGGTGATGGTTTCATGATATATGTAAACTTAATAAATTTCGATTTTTACTGTGAATATCTAAGATTTGTTATAAGTGGCCTCTATAAATTCATTTGAATCATTATTGTATAAGTCATATTCAACTTGACATTTTCATATTTTCTTTCATGAAAGTAAGAACAAGCTACTGCTATAGTTTAAACTCACTCAGGTGTAAAATTTGACATGTTGGCCAGGTAATACAGGTACATTTCTGTATGTTGGCTAAGTGAGAATAAGCCATAATTGGACCCCGGGGGGTTAATTGGGGACAGGTCACCTGGCCAGTTATACCACGTGCCAGACATAAAAGAGCTAGACTGATCGGCATCTTACAGGTAAAGTGTGATAGGATGCATGTCCTCAAGGGTGTGGGGTTACATATTGCGCCCAGTTGGCCATTGGCAACAGGCCTTTCATAGATGTTTGGCTTCAATGTAATGTACATGTGGTCTGGACATGTACATGTCACAAGATCTGTCGACAGAACATACAATGTAAAATATCATATAGATGACTTGTACTGTAAAAAAAACCTTTCAAGTTGAGAATAACAATGTAAAAGAAACTTTAGTAAATTAACATTCAATTAAAATTTAAAATATTAATATTTTGTCTGACAAAATATTTACATGAAGTATATGTACACCTGAGTCATCCATTAAAAGGCCTCTGACACAAACTGATGTATTGTAATAGAAGCATGTAAATGATTAAAATGATCGCAAACAGCATCAAAATTAATTTCAAAAGTAGATTCTTCACTCTACACTGTTGAAGTCTTTATATATTGAATCAAAGTATTACCGGGTTATGTCCTTTGTGATAATAAGTTTAAAGAAAAACTATTGTGCACTAATTATACGTTTACTTCAGTACCTTAAATCTCGTGCACTCCTCACTTCTCCTAGGGTGCAAAGGTTAACTGATTGTCACTCAACTGTAGTTGTAGTCCATTAATAAATATTTTCAGAGTGTTATCCATTATCACGTAAACATACAGAGTCTGCTCCATTGCAGACGTGTGTTATCAGAGACATATATATGTCTCTGGTGATATACACGTATCTGATTGCACATGTACATTTTATAGTCTTAAGTATATAATTATTGATGTTTTGTTTTTAGTTTTTATCCCTCCCCATGCAGCCAGAATTTCCTCTGATCCGACATCAGACTTTTAAACAAATCGTCAATGCTTACACACCATTAATATTACCAGTGATTGTTATATATAGACTTGCCAGGCATGTACATGTACTTGACTTAATTGTCCCCCTTACTTGTTGCCATGGGTACTAATCCCCCCTCCCCACCACCATCAACTTCACCTGATGGCCATGGATATACACTTGATTAGGAGTCACCGGGCTCAGGTGTGTAAGTCATAACCACACCTGGTCAGTTTCTCCTTTTTACAATTAGCCCTAGGCGGGTCTATTTATAGCCAGGCCAATCTGTGTTCAGAATTCTTGATCTGTTTACCTGTACCTAAATTAACACTTTGATACAAGTTTTACAATTCAATTAGTTTATTACTTAAACCTTAGGGTTTATCAGTACAAATGCGGTGAATAAATGCAGTGAAAATATAGATAAATACATAAAAACAAAACGATAAAGTTCGGACACACAGAGACAACACATATGCGACCGCAGCGTTAGTGTAGAGAGTGATTTTATTTTAAAATTAAATACTATCGTCTTTTGTTGCCGAGAATAATAAATTATGACCTTAATATTTCCGGTTTCTAAAAGTTGTACAAATTCTCGCAAACTGAGGTTTTCTATAGTAGTACAGTTTGATAAAACGTTCTTCCACTTCCCGATACAACATTCACTCCATCAGACACCTTTCACTGTCGTTTCTACGAGTTCGCTTCGTCTAGGATTCGCTTTTTATAAGAACCAGATAATTTATTCAGAAACGGTCGATTATTTGTGAGCGTCAACCGTAGCATTTCCTTTCCGTAGCATTACCGTACCATTTCCGTAGCATTACCGTACCATTTCCGTAGCATTACCGTAGCGTTTGCGTTTAAGACGGAACAGCGAACGTACACGGGTCTGTATGTGACGTCACAATACGACAATTGACGTTGCGTATTGATTTGAGAAAAAGAATCCCATTTAAAACCAGTAAAATTGTACATAAAACATGTTTTAAATTAGAAAATAACTTTCAAAAAATAATTATAAGCGTTGATGTCAATTTTTATTTAGTTTCATTGGGGTATGAAACAAATTTCGTTTGCAAACAGAATTTGTTTCATACCCCGATGAAACTAAAAAAAAATGACATCAATGCTTAAGTATGTTTGAATGACAATTTAATGGTATGTACATGTTGACCCTGACTTACTCAATTGGCTGCTGGTCGGGGCCAAGGAGGAATAAATTAACACAAGGAAACAAGCAAAACATGAACAAGCAAGCACCCAACGCTGCTATGTTACCATTGAATTTTCTCTACGCCAGCGAATAAAAAGTCTACAGATCGTCGATAATATCTCCGGAGCTTCTTTGTTGTCTACTCATCTGAACATAACATTCTCCCCGATACTTACTGAAAATTGGGATTGATGGTAAATAAGTGGTAAGTACATTTACATGCCGTATTATTTGCTTTGGATTTGTATTATGTAACGGCCTATCAGCATATGTTGCATGAAGTTTGCATCTCATTTGACTACGTTAGTGACAAGTCAATCGACCTGTTTGCTCGATAGCATTATTTTTCCTTCTGTAATAGTATTACCACTAACGAGCTGACAGTATTGACGAATGAAGGGGAAGTGATGCGGTTTAATCTCTTGCGCAAATAGTGTGACCTTGTTTCATCCCTAAATTTGGAAAGACATCCTACTCTTAGCTATGCTTCAATCGGATTATTCTTTAAATGAAAATTAAAATCCCATTGATGTTAGAGCTAGATTAATTTGATCAAATGGAAAGATGTTCTTGATAATAATCATTATAAATATGTGTTCATTCAGATGCGTTCATCAAATTATCAGATATCGGTAAAATGGGGAAAACATAGATGACTACAGTGTTATAACTTGATGGAAAGCTTAAGGATGTATGAAAGTCAATCTTTAACGTACGTTAAAAATATTAGGTCATACAACAGGCGCCAAGAAGGCCTGTATTATCTTTGACTTGCACAAATGTCAACATAATTATCTTGTTCAATTCGTTAATAGCTTTATCGAGTTTGCAGAGTTACAAGGAGACTAACCACAAACATACCATAGCTTCCAAAACACACATACGCACACACCACTCGCATGCATTCCGCACGTTCGGGAGGCCGTCCTTAAATGACCTTAGCTGTAAATACGACGTATCTTTATCTCAAACCACCGAACAAGCAAGACGCACCAAACGTGAGTACTCACTGTATTGTATTTATAAACAAATAAAACCAAGCTAAACTTCAAAGATATATCGCACAAACGAAGTCAACACTCCAGAGGGGTGAGAAAAGACCATAGTGATTCCCTTTACATGATTGTATTTGAAGGATGTTTTAAGTGCCTGTTACAGACTGGATAACTCGGATAACATTAAATTAGTAAAATTAAGTCACTCTTGCAGACAGCTATTTGGTTTGGTTTCATTTGTTTAACGTCCGATTTAAAGTGCTACCTCACAGAAGCATACTGGCGAAGACACCCAGCAGCACACTCCACCCGGGCGAACCAGTCGTCCTACTCCTAATATGCTGAGCGCTAAGCACGAGAAGCAACTACCATTTTTAGCCCACCATCATTAGATGGTGGGCTATTAAAATCGCCCTGCGTTCATGGTCCGTCCGTCCGCGCCTCCGTCCGTCTGTCCGTAAATAATTCTTGGTATCGCTAATCCTCAGAAAGTACTGAAGGTATCTGTCTCAAATTTCATATGTAGGTTCCCCTTGGTGCCTAGTTATGCATATTGCATTTGAGACCAATCAGAAAACAACATGGCCAACAGGCAGCCATCTTGGATTTTGACAATTGAATATTGTTATCGTTATTTTTGAGAAAGTACTGAAGGGATCTTTCTCAAATTTCATATGTACGTTCCCCTTGGTGCCTAGTTATGCATATTGCATTTTGAGACCAATCGAAAAACAACATGGCCGACAGGCAGCCATCTTGGATTTTGACAATTGAAGTTTGTTATCGCTATTTCTCAGAAAGTACTGAAGGGATCTTTCTCAAATTTCATATGTAGGTTTCCCTTGGTGCTTAGTTATGCATATTGCATTTTGAGACCAATCGGAAAACAACATGGCCGACAGGCAGCCATCTTGGATTTTGACAATTGAAGTTTGTTATCGCTATTTCTGAGAAAGTACTGAAGGGATCTTTCTCAATTTACAGATTAGTAAAAGGAAGGGAAAAATAGAGAAAAGATGAATCTGACATGGAACCTATAAAGATCGTTCAGTGGTGGGCGCCAAGATCCCTCTGGGATCTCTTGTTACAGGTAGGGCGTAAGAATTGTACCTGCTGCCCCCATTGCATGATCGTAAGAGGCGACTAAACTTGGGATCTTATCTTTTCTTTTCTTTCTTGATAACTTTCTTCTTCCTAATGTCTCCCTTGACGATGCCTCACTTTTGGCCTTTAGTTGAGCGTTCGCCGCTGTGAGGAAGGTTTTGGGTTATGTCCCCTATCCGAGACATACCAGAGTGTTTAAAAATGGTAGTTGCTACTCCTGCTTAGCGCTCAGCATATTTGGAGTGGGACGACTGGTTGGCCCGTTGTCAGTATAATGTGACCGGGTGGGGTGTGCTGCTGGGTGTCTTCGGCAGTATGTATGCTTCACCGAGGTAGCACTCTAAATCGGCAAAAGATCCGGCCTATCACAAGGAGACTTAACGCAAACATACCGCAGCCTCCCAAAACACGCATACATGTCGCACGCACGGGAGGCCGTCCTTAAATGACCTTAGCTGTTAATAGGACGTTAAACAAAATAAACCAAACCAAACCATCTTGTTAAAGACTCTGGTGTGTCACGGCCAGAGGACAGAACCAAAGACCTTCCCCAAAGGGGCGAACGCTCAACTAAAAGCCAAAAATGAGGCATTGTCAAGGGAGACATTAGGAAGAAGAAAGTTGTGCAGAAAGAAAAAAGATAAGATCCCAAATTTAGTCGCCTCTTAGGTTCTTCAAAACTTTATATTTGTCAACAATTTTTAAATAATATTTTTAGACTTATATTGTTGTAAAACCTTGATCATGTAGGCTATAGACCAATGTAATCCAATTAAAAGTGTTAATAGAAAAGTAGTTCATTGCATACGAGTAGGCATGGATTATATATGTGTGGGCCATGCCACTGTGATAATCGCATCTTAGTTACCAATGGTGTAAAATAGATGGATTGAAGTTTAGAATCAGTTGAGTAAATAAATAGTGCCGCTTGTTTTATTGCCATATATTTCTGGTATGTCCGAAAACCGAGCAAAATATCATATGACAATTTGTGTTAAGACAATGTCATAAAAGTAGTAATTGTCGTATATATATATTATCCAGATTTCTGTTAAGACTCTGCAACACAGTGTCAAAATAAATAATTGCTCTCATCAAAGCTTCGCAAAAGTACACGTATATCAAATGCAAACATGCAGAACAAATTAACGTATGTAGAGATATGTCTGTGTTAATTCAGGAATATAGAGAAAGTGGATTTGATTTGTCTACGCATGTGGGTTGAAATTGTGCGCAATTCCTTGGCTTGTTAAGATAAACATTGTTGTACATTTCACAGCATTAGCATTGTGTCTGCACAGCCTGACACGCAGACTGTATTTCTTAACCTTACACTATGTCAATCTGTTGCGAACGTACCGGCTGCCATGGCAACGAATGACACAGTATTGAAATTTTCAAAATTAAACGAATAACCAAAAATGTCCTATACAGTGTGTCTATGGGAAATACATTTAGATAATATATTGAATCATTTACGTTCCGTTGTATTGGTGTATAAATGCTTATTTCATTCCTTTGCTGCCGATCGATAATTCGGGCTCTGCGCTCACCATCTAGGTCAGAATAATAAAGAAACATAATGAAATCTAACGGTTATAAATCAATGTGTATAAATGCTTATTTCATTCCTTTGCTGCCGATCGATAATTCGGGCTCTGCGCTCACCATCTAGGTCAGAATAATAAAGAAACATAATTAAATCTTATGGTTATAAATCAAATGAAGTTTGAATTATTCCCAATTAAAACTAACAACATATCCGACATTTGTATTTTTGAGCTGCAAAACAAAATAAATAGAAGAATTTTCACCGCGCCCTTTTGGTTTGGTTTGGTTTATTTTGTTTAGCGTCCTATTAACAGCTAAGGTTATTTAAGGACGGCCTCCCGTGCGTGCGACATGCATGCGTGTGGTGAGTGCGTATGTGTATTTTTGGAGGCTGCGGTGTGTCAGTGTTAAGTCTCCTTGTGATATGCCGAAACTTTTGCCGAATTATAGTGCTACCTCACTGAAGCATACTGCCGAAGTATAATGCGAGACGGAATTAAATATGCCAGTCACCTTAAACACACACATATAGTGTACGCATGGATTTCGCGTCCCTGAATCACCCTAGCACAGTTGAAAGGACGTTAAACATGCAGAACCAACACCAAACCAATTACCAAGAGGCCCAGGGCCATGATACTGGACCAGTAGCAGGTTACCAAGTTTGACCAATGCATTACTTTGGCATACCTTGATGGTCAAAGGGGGGAGGGGGGCTAATTACAATATGGATGATCATTCTCTCTACGTTACATTGACATGTAACGACACACAACACGTAATGGGTCATGTAAGGATAACATTTTAGATTAACTAATCAAATATTATAACTTACAGAATCTTGAAAGTGAATTTCGTATCTGCGAAATAGCATGAATAGAGTGTATAGCTTGCATAATCTGTCAATTTATTTCGTCCAACGAAGCATATAGCTATATACATTCTGTACTGAAATGGGTAGCTTCAGATGCATGATGTGACAAATGGAAGAAACAACCAAAATGTCCCAAATTGATGACCCATCCTAATACGGGCAAATATAGTCTTGTTTTAGCTTTTAAGTTTCATAAATAACAGGTAGTGTGTAACACGTCTTGTAAAACAATACTAAATCACACCAAAAACTTGTGTCTTGTGTATTGCGTGATGAAGGCCCTTTTGTACTAAAATAGACGTGAGACGTATATTGGGTTGTGTTAGTGAAGAGATAAATACAAATGTTTCCTTACCATTCCAAGGCAAAGATTTATAACTTTTAAGACGTTCCTTTACTCGACATTTCCCAATGGAATGGCATTGTAGTAAGCAGTGTTTTTGTCTTTTTCCTGAAAACATCCAAAACCGTTTGTGAAACTGAGACCAGCACTGGGGGATAGACAGATATCAATTTAAACATTAATACATTAACAAGCATTGACATAGCATGATTCTACAGTTTATAATTCAATACCCGTGCGAGAGCTGGGAACGAATAATACATGTATGCTGTGCCCCACTGAATGTCGTAGGAGGCGACGCATTCAGGGGGGAACCGGACGCGGGTAATTGTAGTAAGCCTCATCCAATAAGGCGGAGGGCGGAAACTTTGAATATTAACTTTTGGGAATTAGCAATGTTCTTCATCTTTATGTAAGCGTATCGACAGTTGTGTCAATATAAATATAATCTGAAGCGAAGAGTTAGCGATAATTGGTGTAATTTAAGCGATAATTGGTGTAATTAAGCTGATTGAAGTATAATGATTTATTTCAAAATTTATCAAAATTATTAAGATTACGAAATTTATATTCAGAGGTACTTTAACCTAACATGTTGTGTCCAGAGGGCAGTATATGCGTAGACATGGCTACTACCTGTTGGCACGGATTTGGATTATGTAATTCACATGGTCCCTAGTATATATAGAAGCAAGAGAGGGAACAGAGAGCCTTTGGACCAAAGGCGACTGGTCCTCGGGACAATCCCGGCCAGTTGGCTGGGCGGCATAGCCATGAAACAGTCTCACTGGACATACATTGTAAATATGCACATGTATATATGAAGTTTGTATATAAATAAACATGAAAAAAACGATTCTACGGCGTCATCATTCAACTAATTCATCCTCTCATCATCGACATATACAATCAAACTAGTAACTGAGAATGTCCAAATCGCGATGATGCGGGTATATGTGGTAGAGGGTGACTGGTTTGTATCAATTTGTTTAAAAAAAAACGCATTATAATCTATGTATAATTAATTCAGTATACTATTGGCTTAAAAATTATATCGGGAAACATATGTTTTATCCTGTTCTTATGATTTTGTACTCATACTATCTCGCTATTTGTACTGTATACGTGTGACATCTGAAAATTGAAATCATATTTTGCTATTGGCATGTTATCGCGACGCGCATGCGTCGGTTTCAGGCATATGTGAATGAGTTTTCTAATAAAGATTATAATCTATAGAGTGACACTTTAGAGAAATGCTAAGTTTAGTTACAATTTTCTATGTACAATTTCAAAAATGTATGCCTCCGAATACTGTTCATTCTACATTTCTTCATTAATTATTCATAAAAATAATAACGACAAAAGTAATATTTTGTCAATTTCATTCCTTGATATAAGCCTTATTTTACAAAATTGTCAAAATGAAACTCAAATATTTAAAAAAAACTTGTAATGAGATTTAGGCGCGTCAGTTTTTAACTGAAAATTGCAAATAGTTTAGTCTCGTCTTCTCGATAACCGCTCCGGGGACGTAACACATGGTATACCGCCAAAATACACTGTAGCTACATTCGTGTATACATTCGGTCACCAATAACTTTTTAGTGCAAGTGTTGAAAGGTATCAATACATCAATTATGATTGTACAAGGGTGCTGATATTTGTCAATAGAGTCCCTCTGGAGTAAGACTACCCCTTCCTTGAGTAAAGCTATCAAAAAAAATATGGATTTTTTTTTCTTTTTAAATGTTTTTTTCTTTTCTTTTTGGACTTAGAATATAAGTGTTGGAAGGCATAGTAATACATGGTATTAGGGTCCCTGTGTGGGTTAACTGAAAGATGTTTTTTTTTCGAAAAAAAGAACAACCAAATTTTAAAAGTTTTTTTGTGCATGTGTTAAAAGCTATTTACACTTCACTTTATAATTGAACTAGGGTGCTTGTATTTTGTAAAGAGTCCCTCTTGAGTTACACTATCCCTTCTGAAAAAAACAATGAGAAAATGCTCATATTAGACAAGGTCCAAAAGCAATAGGACGTTAAACAAAATAAACCAAACCAAACCAAACCAAAAGCAATTATTTAATATATATTAATTCAATTCACAACAATTTGCGAAACCATATTATTTAATGTATTTTAATTATTTATTGACAAACATTTGCGAGACGAGCTATGCTGTTCTCCAACAACTCTTGTTGTAGTTAGTATTTTCTGATCAACGGCTGTAAATTACATGGGCGGGCTATTTCAACTCAATTCCTCCTTTTTTCACGGAGACCAACTACGAATCCTCTACTCCGGGATGTTTGGTTTGGTTTATTTTGTTTAACGTCCTATTAACAGCTTAGGTCGTTATTATATCACGGTCTAATTCAACACACGGACACACATTTTTCAAATTGAAATTAAAACTACGTAAAAATGTCATTTTAATTTATCATTGGATGACTGTGAATTAGAGGTAGGTTTATCATAAATACATACAAAGCTCGATAAATGCCGCATAAATGAAATCCAAACTTTTACAAGTACAAGTTTTTAAAATAACTAACAAGGAAGGGTCGTTAGGTGTACATAGTATTAACACGAATGTATTTGTAATTAATATACTAGTACCGTAGATGCAATCGGAATGTGGATAAGTTTATGTGCTAATCTATATGCATTTATATCTGGATCTAAAGATTTGGTTTGGTTTGGTTTATTTTGTTTAACGTCCTATTAACAGCTAAGGTCATTTAAGGACGGCCTCCCGTGCGTGCGTATGTGTTTTGGGAGGCTGCGGTATGTTCGTGATAAGTCTCCTTGTGATAGGCCGGAACTTTTGCCGATTTAAATTGTTACCTCACTGAAGCATACTGCCGAAGATACCCAGCAGCACACCCCACCCGGTCACATCATACTGACAACGGGCGAACCAGTCGTTCCACTCCAAATATGCTGAGCGCTAAGCAGGAGTAGCAACTACCATTTTTAAAGACTCTGGTATGTCTCGGCCAGGGGACAGAACCCAAAGCCTTCCTCACTGGGGCGAACGCTCAACTAAAGGCCAAAAGTGAGGCATTGTCAAGGGAGACATTAGGAAGAAGAAAGTTGTTCAGAAAGAAGAGAAAAGATATGATCCCAAATTTAGTCGCCTCTTACGATCATGCAATGGGGGCAGCAAGTAAAATTCTTACGCCTTACCTGCAGGGCAGTGGATCTAGATCTAAAGATACTATAGGGACCGTAATTTGTTTAAGTTACGCTCATCATATGCAGTTATTTGTTCCATGTTAGTTACCCGCATATTCCTAGACTTGCCAAACCTTGTGATGTCAAAAATAGCTTAATAACACCAATATACGTCTACTCATCGCTTCAGATTACATTTATATTGAAATATTTACATTTTCACTTCGCTCCGCCTCAATGAACATAGTAAACTCAGATCACTTCATTTCCCGTTGAAGATTTTGGGTCGCGTGCTTCTGTTCTGAGAGACGAATCACATTCTTGCCGGCGTGTGAATACATTCACTGAGTTTACAATGGCGATCGAGTTCTGTACCGCCTCAGACTTTAATACACTTTCACTTTGTGAATTGTGTAACATTGTTATAAACATATATGAACACAAATGGAATAGCCGCTTTATGTGCTAATAAAAACGCGAGTATAATGCAGACAGTTTAGAAAACCGGATCTGACAGAACACCGACACTCTCGATAGCACCGAGCTCATGACCTACGTAGCGCAGTAGGTCTAACGTTACCTGTATCTCGAATGTCATGCTTAATACCATTTCAGTGGTCACAGAAAATAAACCTCAATTTAAACACTATTTAACAACACAAAACAGACTGGCAGCAGAAGTATGCTATATCGAGAACAGGGACACATTATTGTCGTAATTTGACTCAATCTAAACATATGGAGGACACAAGTTTCCGGCCGTCGAATACCGCCAATTTTCAAATCAATGTTTCTTTACTTATTATTATCAGAATTTACATCCCAAAACTCCAGTGCGACAATGAAATCCAATATTTCAAGAACACCTTGTACATCACCAGCTAACCTGCGACTAAAATTCCCATTGTTACACTTTTTAACGAGCTCTGAATATTCCGGCCATTAGACTGCATCACATCATTTTTTTAACCGAGTCCCTGTGTCTCGAGTGACCAAATCACACACATACTATACTGTCAACACTGCACTTCAAATTCGTATTTATATAGGTATTACTAAGTTTTCATTATACAATATCAAATATTTATTATAAATGAATATTTCACCTTGAAAATATCACATCTATGTGTATTAACATCGTAATAATCAAAACGTGTATGGCACTATATTTTGTGTTGCCTTGGCGACGAGAATAGTAGACTGTCTGCTGTTCTACAACTGTGCACACATGTACGATAAGTATAACAATGTTACAAAGTGACGCACTTACGTCACACTGTTGCGACCGAATTTTGCAATCTGGTGGCGAAGTTTTAAATTTGGTTAACGTAAATATAAGGATTGATTGTCAATTTTGTTGCTTGCATTTACTGATGAAGGGAAGTGAACCTCGTGCAAATGGTACATGAACTGCTTCGCAGTTCGCAGTTCACTTCATTTGCACGAGGTTCACTTCCCTTCATCAGTCCATGCAAGCAACAAAATTGACAATCAATCCTTAAACAATTGATACGCTTACCCAGCTACCCTGCAGGTAGGGCGTAAGAATTGTACCTGCTGCCCCCATTTCATGATCGTATCAGACAACTGAATTTGGGATCTTATCTTTTCTCTTCTTTCTTACAAACTTTCTTCGGTAATGTCAAGCTGGCCCGCGATAGTAGCCCGCAATAAACTTATCGACTAGTTCAGCCTTTCCGAAATTACCGGAAGTTACTGAAACCGCGTGGTTTGGAACTGACATCAATAGTGCATCTCTTAGAGGTTAAGTATAACATGTATTTTCTTCAATATGTCTGGGAATTTGAAGTTGATCATGTCTCTTGGCGGCGATGGCCCTAGGAAAGATACCTTTTCATGTGGACGGTCGACTGAACAGTCGAATGTCCATCTGAAAAAGAAATTTACCAGAATAGCCATTGCGGGATCAAGTCACATTACCCGTATGGTAAAGGACGAATTCGTCCATGGCACCACTATTATCAAATTGATTGGAAAGGGTGGTGCCAAGGTGAATGATTTACAGGCATGGACTGGACAGCTGTTGAGGTTCATGCCGGATGGGAACGACCTCGATAGAATTGGTTTGGTTTATTTTGTTAAACGTCCTATTAACAGCTAAGGTCATTTAAGGACGGCCTCCCGTGCGTGCGACATGCATGTGTGTGATGAGTGTGTATGTGTGTTTTGGGAGGCTGCGGTATGTTCGTGTTAAGTCTCCTTGTGATAGGCCGGAACTTTTGCCGATTTATAGTGCTACCTCACTGAAGCATACTGCCGCAGACACCCCACCCGGTCACATTATACTGACAACGGGCGAACCAGTCGTCCCACTCCAAATATGCTGAGCGCTAAGCAAGAGTAGCAACTACCATTTTTAAAGACTCTGGTATGTCTCGGCCAGGGGACAGAACCCAAAGCCTTCCTCACAGGGGCGAACGCCCAACTAAATGCCAAAAGTGAGGCATTGTCAAGGGAGACATTAGAAAGAAGAAAGTTGATAAGAAAGAAGAGAAAAGATAAGATCCCAAGTTCAGTCGCCTCTTACGATCATGCAATGGGGGCAGCAGGTACAATTCTTACGCCCTACCTGCAGGACAGGACCTCGATAGAAAGGATTCGGCTGACCGCGTGGCAGACGAACTGCTCAATGCTTGTCGTTCCCTGTTAGCTTCAATGCCTCTCCTGACCATAAGCATTGGGTCTCAATTAATTCGCCATCGGACACGGACTATTTCTCCAGACATTTACGAGCTGAAGAGAATATCCCTGAACGAAAAGCTGGAATTCCGAACAGAACATGAATGTACTCGGATTTCAGTATGGCGACATAAGCAAATACCAGTCTCCTGCTATGTGGATGACGGTGTTCATCTAAATGACAGAGGCAATAGGAGGTTCTACATTTCTGTACGGGGGGCAGTTATGAAGTTCCTTTCCTAATTTCCCCAGAAAGAGGACAAATACACAGATCAACAATGAATGCAAACCAGATCTGTGCAGTCACATTATGCTTCCATAGTTATATCTGGGCAGTCACTAGCCAGGGGACAGAACCCAAAGCCTTCCTCACAGGGGCGAACGCCCAACTAAATGCCAAAAGTGAGGCATTGTCAAGGGAGACATTAGAAAGAAGAAAGTTGATAAGAAAGAAGAGAAAAGATAAGATCCCAAGTTCAGTCGCCTCTTACGATCATGCAATGGGGGCAGCAGGTACAATTCTTACGCCCTACCTGCAGGACAGGACCTCGATAGAAAGGATTCGGCTGACCGCGTGGCAGACGAACTGCTCAATGCTTGTCGTTCCCTGTTAGCTTCAATGCCTCTCCTGACCATAAGCATTGGGTCTCAATTAATTCGCCATCGGACACGGAATATTTCTCCAGACATTTACGAGCTGAAGAGAATATCCCTGAACGAAAAGCTGGAATTCCGAACAGAACATGAATGTACTCGGATTTCAGTATGGCGACATAAGCAAATACCAGTCTCCTGCTATGTGGATGACGGTGTTCATCTAAATGACAGAGGCAATAGGAGGTTCTACATTTCTGTACGGGGGGCAGTTATGAAGTTCCTTTCCTAATTTCCCCAGAAAGAGGACAAATACACAGATAAACAATGAATGCAAACCAGATCTGTGCAGTCACATTATGCTTCCATAGTTATATCTGGGCAGTCACTAGCCCGAGTTTTCTCTGGCCCTGTCACCATGTCTGGTGTAGGGCCAGAGCGCACTACTATATGAAAACGTGGAATTATCCGACACCGTTTGGTGTCGCTAAGAATCTGGTGTAAATACAATAAAATCGGGAGTGACATAACACCTACCTTACATATATGGATAAATGATATATTTATTTACCCCAAAACACCCATTTAGTCCCATCTAGGTGTTTTATTCCATCCGTATAGACCCTCGCTTTACTCTAGTCAAAATTTCATACTTGACTCGATGCCATATTGCTAACTATGTAGGTCGCGGTCGGCCTAATTACCCTAATCAGTGCGCGATGGAGCGAAAACGAAAAAATACAACATTTATTTGTATATATATTTTACCCCTTATAATTTATAAATAATGAATTTTTGGATTAAATATAACAGGTTTTGGGAAATAATAAGCTTAGTTTTCTAAATTTAAACTATGCAAGAAGAAAAACACAATAAATCATATGTGGTCTTTTCGGACCATTGCGTTCCGATTCGGGTGGTTAGTCGTACTGTCACTTACAAAATGGCAGGTCAACAGCGTGAAATTTTGACTAGCGTAAAGCAAGGGTCTGTACTGACGGAATAAAACACCTAGGTGACTAAATGGGTGTTCTGGGGTAAATAAATATCTCATTTATCCATATATGTAAGGTAGGTGTTATGTCACTCCCGATTTTATTGTATTTACACCAGATTCTTAGCGACACCAAACGGTGTCGGATAATTCCACGTTTTCATATAGTAGTGCGCTCTGGCCCTACACCAGACATGGTGACAGGGCCAGAGAAAACTCGGGCTAGGCAGTCACATTATGTTATTTTATAGTTATGTTCCCATATTGTCATTAACATTCACCACAATATGGTCATTAATACCTTTGCCAGAATGAAAGAGACAATGTAGGATTTTGTTGACTTCAATGAATTAAGTGCTCATTATTACTACCATTTTTAAAGACTGGTATGTCTCGGCTTGGGACAGAACCCAAAACCTTCCTCACAGCGGCGAACGCTCAACTAAAGGCCAAAAGTGAGGCATTGTCAAGTGAGACATTAGGAAGAAGAAAGTTGTTAAGAAGAGAAAAGATAAGATCCCAAATTTAGTCGCCTCTTACGATCATGCAATGGGGGCAGCAGGCACTCGGAACACCTCGGCCGATTCTCTACGGTCATCTAACCTCGGATGTATCACGGTATTTGATATGTATAAACGCCGTGCATTTGTGATGCGGTCGCCGTATCACTCATTATGGATGAGTCTCCGCTGTGCATATAGATCTCCAAAATGGCGTCATTCGAACAGTGTTTAAGTATTTTCTCGATAATTGTCCTTTATTTAAAGAAAACAATATCACTTTGAAGGAGAAACAGATTGAAACGTTGCGAGCATTATACGAAGATCATGACTGTGTATCGGTACTACCCACAGGCTACGGCAAAAGTGTGATATTTCAGCTGTTACCGTGGTTTTGTCAGCTGAAAATGGAGAAACGGAAACCAATGAGCGTGATAGTCGTGTCCCCGCTGAATTCCCTAATCCAGGACCAAGTCATTACAATGAGGAAGAAGGGATTTACTGCTTGCAGTTTGAACTTCACTGGTATGTGTCAGTTATATTGTATGCTTTATGTATTGTATGTTTGGATCCCCTCATGTCTGTTATAGATCTGGTCAAAGTATGGAAAGAAATCGTTAACGTTGTAGGTTTAAATTTGTAACACCGGGGAATCGATCATACATCTTCAGATACATTTTACGATGTAAGTAAAAGCACATAATTAAGACAGCCAACCATAAATTTTTTTTATAATAGTCATTTAAAACACAAAAACAGGTGCACGTGTGACTGTCACAATTGCTACTACAAATGTTTGAAATACATATCAGCCCTTTCATACACATGATACAGTGATAAGTTATGTCCCTGTGTCCAGTTTAGCCCCTCCCACTGATGGTCTGGCTTTGTTGGTTTGGCTAGATATGTATCTCTGTTAAGTAGAATGCTTAAATTGTCAATTTCATTCGTATTTAAAAACAACCAAATTTAAAATGTCATGTACCAAAATGCAAGATGAATATTGAATAATACTCTTTCCCGTAACATGTATGGTACCTTTCATTTTTCATTGCTTTGACAATTGTTATCAGCTCACCAGTACTTTTTCCTTTTTAAAATTTACATAACCCAAACCAACTGAAACCACCAGTACTGTAGGCATGACATAACCTATTGTTCTGACTAGTGTGAAATCAGCCTGAATAACCCATCTCTGTTTCACATTTCACAGGTACTCATGGCTCAACTTATACAGATGCGATTGCGAGAACGATGAGGAACAGGATCATGAATATGTTGAAATTGATGTTCCATTTGAGCAACTGGAGAGAGGAGACTTTTGCATAATTTATTGTCATCCAGAGTCGACTTCTTAGGTCTCAACTGTACCAAGAGATCATTTGTGCAGTAGTCATAGATGAAGTCCATAAGGTTTCAGAATGGTATGTATAAATACACATTTGCAAAAAAAAATTAAATCAGCATTAGGGCAATGTTGCAAAATAAAATGAGGTAGAATTCATATTTTAGAGTATAATCAGTCCTTATTCAAAAAGAAATCAAGTTGCAATAACCAGTCTGTGCCTTCAACAATATATTTTTAAGAAAATGGTAAATTTTGATAATTTGTATTATAATTAAAATTGTTATAATTTCATTGGTGTCGGATTGAATTAAAACTTTGCAGGGTTATTGATATCATCACATTAATGAATATCTAATCATAGCCCGTTTTTGGGAAATTTATCGACAAAGCATGCGCAGGAAAGAGGCGACAAACAATTAGAATTAATCTTGTTCTATATTTGTTAATGTCAACCGCAATTAATCTTTTTTTTCCTTTTTTTTTGAAGGGGAGAAGAATTCCGTCCTGCATTCCAGAAGCTTGGGGAGTTAATGTTCATTCTAGAGAAAGCTTTGCATTTAATTCTCACAGCAACTGCTACACCGAAATCAATTTGCAAGTCTATCTAAACAGCTGAATTTGAAAAATCCACTTGTTATCAGTGAGAATGTGGACCGTCCAAAGATATTTATAGACATTAGAACCAGATTGCCAAACTTTCATAAATTTGACAAATTTGATGACTTGATACAACCAGTGGCAACAGAATTGCTGGAAAAAGGAGTTCATTTTCCAGTAACCATAATGTATGTGGAAAGTTTGGAAGCATTGTCCTATTTTTATCAGTTTCTTTCGTATAAACTTAAGGGTGCCAGCTATGATGGTGAGGAAATTCCACAGAATAGAATATATGCCCAATACCACAAAGTTTCTGCAGAGTCCATGAAGAAAATCACTATTCAAGAACTGACTAAAGAAACCCCTAAAGTCAGATTAGTTTTGGCAACTGTTGCACTGGGAATGGGGCTTAATGCTCCAAGTGTTTCATGTATCATTCATTGCAGGTCCCCAACAACCCTGGAGAAATACCTACAAGAAATCGGTCGTGCTGGACGTGTTGGACAACCGTCAGTGGCAATTCTTTACTACAACAAAAATTATATTGCAAAAAACAGAATCGGTATGACGGAAGAAATGAGAAAGTTTTGTGAAAGTGAAACATGTTATATAATTATTCTTGTGAATTACTTTGGATTTGAAAGTGTTGTTTTTTCAGGACCAAAGGAACATTGTTGCTCCATTTGTGGCAGAAAATGACTCGTCGTTACTGACTGTATATATGATTTCTCCCGTCAAGTGTAATTTTAAGCAACTCGCTGCATCTAGTGACATACACATCATTCTTGTGGATTCTGTTGCTGTATAAAGAAGATTCTTAAGACCATTGTTCACAGGGATTATATTTAATGCCAGGTATACTGACACACTCACTATGTCATGATCACTTTTGCAGAGATTATTTCCTGTGAGAAACCATTCAATAACACTGTCACAATAACACCAGTTTCATTTGTTTGATCTGATGGATATAAACTGCCCGATCACCAATTGTTAGGAGATCTGGAATCACTGAATTTTGTTTGTGGTCAAGATACTTCAGTTATTACACATTTCAATTTAAATTCACTTTAGATTCTTTTACTCTGTACAGTAGACATACCAAACAAATACCTGAATATCTTTTATGGGCAGGAAACATTGTTTATTCACCCCAATAGAGCTGAATTTACACATTGTTTGGAATGAACTTATTTTCATAAAATGATAATGTTTCAGTTGTGGCTAAACTTTTTTACTCAAATTTGGCTAAAATTTTAACTTGGGGGCACCGGTAGGGGACATGTATTGGTCTAGCAATACTCACAGAATGCTTGTTTTATTTAGCTTGGTATTTACCCATGTATGACTAATTATTATGTAAAATCATTCTGTCATATTTATGTTTTGACATCTTGCAATTGCATGTCCTTTGAAAAGGGCAAGAATACAGAATCACTGGCAATCTGAAAATGGTGGGTTTTTTGTTTTTGTTTTTAAATAATTGATTATTAAAATTTATAATCAATCATTAACCTTTGTAATTGATTTAAAACAATTTTGAAACAATTTATATTAACTTATATTAAACACGCTTGTTGGCCTGGATGGAAGCGCACGAAAGGTCTTACTGTGGGAGGAAACCATTATAGTACCTGAAGAAAACCCATGTGGTCGGACAGGTGACCTCATACCTTTCCACATCCGATAGGGGGAATCGAACCCCGGCCGCCTAGGTGAAAGGCAAGTGCATGTGTTACCAATGTGCCACCTGAACACCCCCCCATTGGTTCAGCAGGATTAACTTATTGATTATAATCAATAATCATACCAACACTAATGATTGGTGAAACTCAGTGTGATATAAATGGCTAACAACAATACAAAAGAATATGTGGACAGGAGACTCTTGTCTACTACCTGATACAGACAACTCAATTGCACCAATGCAACATCGTTACACAAAAGTTATTATAACTTAATAAGGAAAAATCAGACTATAGTTAAAATTTTTGTCACTTATTTATTGCTAATGAGTCCACATATGACAATTTATTTGATTACTGTGTATATAGTATCATTGGTGGCATTTGATAATGATTTCCTAGATCAACAGTATTCAGGCAGTTACATAATGCAAACAGTTGATATTTTGAACAATTAATTACTTTGAATTAATTGAATGATAATGAAATCCCTGTGAATATTTAGGATTCTTCATTGTCAAGCTATATGGAGCTATATATATGTGTGTGTATATATATATATACAGTTGTCGTGTTGAATTTATATTTTTAAACTATATATAGTTATATATATAGCAGACATTTAACAAGGATCTACTTAAAATACATTTACATCTATATGAATTAAAATATTGCAATTAAAACAATTTATTATCAGAAAAGTTAAGTACATGTATTGAAATAGATACATTGAACAAGCTTAAGCGATGACTCTCAGATTCTCACTTGCTGGTACCTGTATATACATCTTACTTGGCATCAGATTGCACAAGATATATCAAGGAACTTTAAACTAGCAGGGATTCGACTGCGTCTGATACAAAAAGTAATTTCTGTTGAAATTGGGGCATACGATGAAGTCAATTGTATTTATATTAATTGAACAAGCAATGAGGTGAGTATTTATATATATTGATCAACATATTCAAAGACAGAAACTATATACAGCTCCAAATATACTTTTTGAATAAAAACAAGATGTACATGGGCCTTAATGTTCACCTGAGGTGTTAAATGTCTTTGATTTTAGCATATTTAACCCCTATGACCTACAAATGAAGGTCAAGGTCGTTCATTTAAACAAATTTTGTAACACTACATCCTAGCATGCATTAGGGCCATCTGGACAACTTTGCTATTGAGAAATTGTTCACACTTTCACAATGTGCCACACCACATTCATTACATCAAGAATTGAAACCGGAAGTCAGCAGTACTACTATAATATTAGTGTTACCAAAAATGAAACCTAGTGTGGCAGATCATATCATCCATCTTGCTATATATCAAGCTTAAGCTAGTCAATAGATATATATACTGTAATTCACACACACACACACACACACACACACACACACATATATATATATATGTCCAGTATGTAAACAAGATATATGGTAGAATACATAAAAGTGTTTCTTAGGGTCACACATAAGTAATGTGGATTCAACCAAATGTATATTATACATGTCATGTATTAATATTTATACCTTACAGGGTATTTGGTTCCCACCTACATCAATCAGGTGTTACAAGAGTATATTTTTATACCGGTAATATATTCTCTTCACAGGCCTATGCTATACATTGATACAAAATACAGTTTGGTCATCTGTATGTGAAATGATCATTAATATGGCACTATATGTACTAAATTTCAGCATATGCCGAGATTTATACAGAAACTTAATTACCTGGTTGGCGGGTAGATCCTCACCTACACCGAGTTCTTAGTAAATCACCAATATATATGCACACAGAAGCACAAATACATAAGACTAGTCATCTATATATACACATGTAAATGTGTTTTGATATATCGAGAATGTAACCTGTATGGGTGACGAGTGTGTCGCACGTACAACTGGTTTTTAACCTTTTTTTTTATAGTATTCTCGCATACTTTTGTACCCACCTATAGGTTATATGTGGATATGTGCATTATTTGCAGATTACTATCGGGGTGTTGGGTATTTCCCACCTACACCATAGATATCCACTATAAACTGGCATATAAAAACATGTAAAAGTAAATTTAAAATATATACATGTAATAGGTACTAATACAATTGATTACAATCATGTAGACATCTCATAATTGTTGTGAAGGTAAGTAATTAATGAAACAATAGTTGCACTAGTACTGTTACACTGATCATGATGTATATTGGAAGGTATGCGGTTATAGTGAGTAAGCAATATGGTTGTAAGGGTGGCGGGTAGACCCACTGGTAACTTCACGGAACCCCAAACAGAACCTGGGTTGTACTATTGACTCTAGTGTGGAGTCCTATTACACCTACACCTACCATAATTTACTTATAAGTCACAGTCTTCCCTTGAACTCACACCTTCCATTCAAGAACTGACTAAAGACACCCCTAAACATTCTCTTCACATATACAGATGTACAACTTATCAAACTTCATTGTCAGAGTTGTCATCAGCAGGAATAGAAATTCCTTTTCTCAGTCTTTCAACTTTCTTTTAGATAGTTTTCTTTTGTAGCCTTGGACTTTATCAAACAGTGAGCCCTCCGGTTTTCTTGTAGTCAAAGCATGCACGTCGTATTGGGCAAAACACTTTTCACGGGTGTTTTATCCATGGACGCAGCCATGTTTACCCCTCCCCCTCCCGCTCCGCATCCGGGAACTTGAAAGTAGTTCCAATATGGCGACGACCGTGATACATCCGAGGTTAGATGACCGTAGAGAATCGGCAGAGGTGTTCCGAGTGGGGCAGCAGGTACAATTCTTACGCCCTACCTGCAGGGCCCATGTATTCTGGTTGACTTTCTCAAACTTCTCTGGCAAGCTGATGTCTCATATATTTTGACAAATTGTTTTGAACAGGAAGTCTTCTATCAAAAAGAATTCCTTTGGCAATTTCACACAGGTAAACCCCACAACTGCTGCCATCAGTTTGTTTGGGGAAATATTTGTTTTCACAGTAATAACAAATTTTCCAGTCCGAAACAGCTTTGTTTCCCAGTATGAACAAGTATATCATATGGTACATATCGCAATACTTGGGAAATTATAATACTTGTTCTATTTCCTTGCGGGTCACAATAGTACACAATCGTGTTTCCAAAGTCAATAATTATTAATACTCAATGACTGTTTTCAATATTAACAGGTACGAAAACCTTTGTAAATATGGCCAATGAAACTTTTTTGTTCTCTGTCTCAAAAAATGTCCATTTGGGTTTGGTTAAGCTGCCAGACATGAATAGGCGATGACTAACCCATCCACTATCAATAAAGTGTATGTTGTTAGAAGCATGACTTAATAATATCTTCATATATAAATTGATGTCATTACCTGACCACCAGTAACTTGGTCTGCACAAGTTTTTTAAAAGCTCTTCAGCTGAAGGTGAATAGGAATGCAACATTTTAATTCCGGTACAGGTATGTTTTTTAACAACTTCATGAAATTGCTTGGATGAATGGAGTTTTGCAAATATAATATATTTGTTTTTTAGTAAAAAAAACAGTAACATATCATCATATACAATAGCTTCTTTTCCATCATTTGTTGAAAAAAGGTTGTTGCCCGACCTTTTCAAACAAACATATTCATGTCCTGTCCTTGCTAAAATAGAGGATATTCCATAAGATTTGCCTATTAATGGTACAGTTGTAGGTAGCTCTTTTGTTAGGTCCAAATTCAGTAAATCTGACACTTTGACATTATAATCGGTATGCAAAAATACTACGAGTGTATGTGGTAAAGAGGTTATATACATAATGTTACCTGGCTGCTGACAATTGCATATGGTTGATTTATTACTTGTGGCTGCTGACTTAATAAGAATACTGACAAATGTTGGATCACATTGTGCCATTGAATGTAAACCAATAGTTTGTGATTTTTTTTACCTGCAGTGCATTACATCTGCTGCATTTTTTAACAAGTTCAAAAATTATTTTGAAGAACTCTGCCCCAAGACATGACAAGTCTGATATGAAATTCATATTGAGAAGATAGTCGAGCATATGCATTACAAAATCTTCACATGCCATTGAACCTGAATCAGTATTTTTTTCAACAGCATACCTGAACAATTCTGAATTTTTTTTCCCATTGTTATCCTTCAGGCCTTGCAAAATTTGCCTTTTGATAATAGAAATTTTGTTGCTTCTGTTGTCAGAATACACCATCTTCATTCCCTTTGTCGGAGATAAACATTGAAGCAGAGGTTCAACATATATGGGCAACTTCTGATTTTTCAGGTCATAAAATAGCATATAACATGATTTTTCAACCTCTCGAATACTACCATTTGACATAGATAAATCATTCGTTTTTACAAAACTACAGTCTTAATCCAGGACGTAGCTTGTATAGTGACCATAATTATATGACCTGCCATGGTGACAAATCACACTTTTGAGATTATACTCAGTCAACATATTATCTTTCACCATATCACTTAAATCTATATTTTTGTCAACAGCAACTTCTGTATCTATCTTACTGGCACATCCTGATTGTTTGTTGTATTTATAGCGCTTCAGTGTAATTACTAGCGTCTTGGGTATTGTTGTCAAAACTTCTGACAGAAATAATTCATTATTACATACTGGGCAATAACCAACAATAGATGTCTGGAAGTATTCTTCAATAAAGGAAGCAATTGATGAAACTTTGTTATCTGGAGTATGTAGCTCTATTTCATGTATATGTTCCTCATTTTTAATAGTTGAGGTTTGGCAATGTTTACATACAAACTCCTGTTTAATTATCAACTTTTCATTAATAATCTTGGATATTTTAGATATAACATCTGTATAGAACTCATTGACATCTTGTTGCCTCGACAATCCTTTAAATGTTTTATCAAATTCAGACACTTTTTGTAGTGCTGAAAAAATCTTATCTCTTGGCACATCTTTACCACTGTTATCTAAATTGGCCATGAACTCAAGTATATCAATGATGCTTCTGAAAATTATATTCAGTGTAACGACCTGGTTGAATATTTTCCACACAATCATGTATGTCTTTAACATTAACATTGCTGCCATCTGTTGTATAAAAAGTATTAATTTATGTAACAGCCGTTCTATATAATAAATCATTACCCTGCAGGTAGGGCGGAAGAATTGTACCTGCTGCCCCCATTGCATGATCGTAAGAGGCGACTAAATTTGGGATCTTATCTTATCTTTTCTCTTCTTTCTTTACAGCTTTATTCTTCCTAACGTCTCCCTTGACACTGCCTCACTTTTGGCCTTTAGTTGAGCGTTCGCCCCTGTGAGGAAGGCTTTGGGTTCTGTCCCCTGGCCGAGACATACCAGTCTTTAAAAATGGTAGTTGCTGCTCCTGCTTAGCGCTCAGCATACAAGGAGTTGGACGACTGGTTCGCCCATTGTGAGTATAATGTGACCGGGTGGGGTGTCCTGCTGAGCGTCTTCGGCAGTATGCTTCAGTGAGGTAGCACTATAAATCGGCAAAAGTTCCGGCCTATTACAAGGAGAATTAACACGAACATACCGCAGCCTCCCAAAACACGCATACGCACTCAACACACGCATGCATGTCGCACGCACGGGAGGCCGTCCTTAAATGACTTAGCTGTTAATAGGACGTTAAACAAAATAAACCAAACCAAACCAAACCCAAAACACACATACGCACTCACAACACGCATGCATGTCGCACGCACGGAAGGCCGTCCTTAAATGACCTTAGCTGTTAATAGGACGTTAAACAAAATAAACCAAACCAAACCAAACTCTCGCCAATGGTTGCAGATTGTAGGGTTACACAGATATCATGCAGTATCTCCTCTGCTTCCTCAATAGTTCAATAACAAACTTATCAAGTGAAGACCAAATTTCATATTTTTTTTGTAATGAACATTGCAAAATCTTTTTACTTTGTTCTTGAAATGACTAGCACACAAGTGAACTATAGTTTTTTTTAACAAGTTTCTGCAATTTTATCATTGAATAATTGCAAAGATCTCTCCAAAAAGTCCTGCAAGATTTCAGTATTGAACACTCTGAGAGCTGAAATAATGAATACCCATGCTTCATCACTTACAATCAATTTTGGTTGAGAAATACTGCTGTGACCAAACTGGTTTTTTTTCTGCATGTTGAAAAGATGTCAACCAATCCAATATTATGGGAAGGCTTTGATTTTCACTAATCATTGAAGTAAGCGGAATGCCCATTTTTCCATTTACTTGATTTTTTATTGCAAGTTCATAGTATAAATATCTTTTGCCATCTTCATTTTTTCTTACCACACTTCCAGTAGCATCCCAATATAAAGGATACTCTTTTGCCAACTTGTGATAGATAATTAGACCTTCCTCTGACCAATATAAAATGTAATTGGGTTTTGCACTAATCTTTTGAATGAAGGCGCTTCCTGATTTTGCCATATCTTCCATCTGATGCATCATACTGAGAAGCACATTTTGATCTAATCTACCTACTTGCCTGCTCTCAGTAGCAATTTGCCTAAAAAACATGAGTGTCCTTTCCAAACCCATCATTATTTCCCGAAATTATTTGTTCAGAGTCAGTCTGCATACTTCTTTTCAGGTACTCATTCAGAGGTTTTTCACCTCTTTTGAATATATCTTTGAGGGCCTTTCTTTCACTACCTGTGATGGGTCTAGAATTTTGCTCACTGATATTATGCTTGATGTTATTTTTGTAATTTACATGTACATGCCCAAGTTCATACATTTTCAATTCACTTTTACATGATAATCTGCAAATTTGCATTCCCCTGATGCTTTAAAAAAAGGGGGCATTGACTTTCTTGCATCTCTTTTTTGCATTGCTTATCTGATGTCTGTCAAAGATAAAAACACTGTTTATTTGATTGTTTAAAACCATTAATAAATATTTCCTGTCGTTTCCCCTTTTGATATTTACGCCCATTATGGATTGAGCGTAAATAAACCAAGTCATCATTTTTTAGACTGAAGAAGGTGTTCTCTGGCAATTCCTGAGTAAAATACTTATCAGGTAATTTGATTTTTAATATTTCTTCAATTATTTCTTTATCTAGATTACTTTCATTAGTGTAACTATTATCCATTTTAGATTCATCAGGGTCATGAATATTACAATTAGTGGGAGTGTCTTTTGAAGAATCAACCGAGATATTCTCTTTACATTCACTTTCTTGTTCAGAATCTGGACTATTACACATGTCATTTTTCTTCAGGACATAACTTAATTCTTCCTTTGATTTGCAATTTTTTTATATTTTGATTTTGCAATAACTTTAAGAATAATGTTTCCATCATTACATCCATTTTGCCCACATTTAAATATTACAGTTTTAGAATGAATATTTTTTGGAACATTTAATATTGAAAGACATGTGCAATGATACCATTCATAACATATATCACATTCAACCATAAGACCTCCATCAACTGACTGCCAATTGGTTACCTGGCATATGCAATATTTTACAGAGTTTTCACTACTTTTCCTTCTTCGTTTTGGTGTAACTAACTCTGGTAATGCATCCTCGTCAGTCATTGCTTTCGGTTCTTCATTTGGTTTGCAATGAGCTCTCTCAGGAGGTGTAACTCTCTTGCGCTTCAGTTCAACATGTTCTTTTTTCAGTGTTGCAGCTTCATGTCTATTATTAGGACTATTGTTCGTATTGCCTTTAACATTGCCTCTATTTTGATGCCAAATGGTTTTTAAGTATGCTCTGTTCTTTTTAATATTTTTCCATTTCAATTTTGAAGCTGCAATACCAAATGTACCATTCTCACCAATACCATTCTCTCCGTATTGCCTACAAAGTGGTCTGAGCATTTTGCCAATAATCCTATAGTCAACAGCCCTGGAAAATTTCCTTCCCTTTCTCTCATTTTAACATATATTACCACCACCACCTATCAACTTACCCTCTCCACTTGCAGAACTACAGTGATAGATAAATGACTGAGGTTTTACTAAGCATCAAATGTCTTTTATGTCAATCACCTGCATCCTGAAAGTAAACAAAAAAGTTTTATTGCAACATTACCAACTGCGATTCAGCAAGTGGTCAATAAATCTAGCCATTCATAAAAAGACATCAGTTGAATTATCATTTTCTCTTAGTGATTAATTGAGTATTTTTTCTCAATGTATCATGAACCTTTGAATATAGCAATAGTACAGGACTGATTGAAAAAGAGAGAAAAGAAATTTGACAAAAATCCATCAAGATCTTTCTTAGAAACAGCAATAACGATTGTTTAGTGATGTCCAATTGATGGACAATGTACAAAAGCAACTTGAATAGCCCTGCACCATCTGATGATGGTTTTGGGGTGGTATTTCATAAAAAATAATCAGTAATAGGTATTAGATATTAATATTTACATTTACAGTGCAGCCCCACTATATAACTACCAAGCTCACTTGGAAGTTATGAGTCCATAACTTCCAAGTCTTTATTATGACGTCATTATTATAGTGACGTCATAATTGTCACGTCGGCGATAACGAAAGATGGCTGTTGAAAAGGCTGTTCCGTCTTTGACGATAAGAATTTGTGAAATGTGAATGTGAAATTCCGGGGCGATGAAATTTACAGTTTTGATAAAGCACTTTAAAAACCTTCCAACCATGAACAGTACTTATACTTCTCTCTGCCAAATCTAGGTCTTCAAAAGAAGATTTTTGAAGTATCGGTCAAATCCCTTTTGTGCATTGCTAATTATGGCTATCTGGAGTCAGCTATTTATCATGTGTTAAGATTCTGATCCCCATCATTGAAAAGATCAGAAAAAGGTTCAGAAAAAGAACTCATTTAAGGACGGCCTCCCGTGCGTGCGACATGCATGCGTGTGGTGAGTGCGTATGTGTGTTTTGAGAGGCTGCGGTATGTTCGTGTTAAGTCTCCTTGTGATAGGCCGGAACTTTTGCCGATATATAGTGCTATCTCACTGAAGCATACTGCCGAAGACACTCAGCAGCACACCACACCCAGTCACATTATACTGACAACGGGCGAACCAGTCGTCCCACTCCTTGTATGCTGAGCGCTAAGCAGGAGTAGCAACTCTGATGACTCTGGTATGTCTCGGCTAGGGGACAGAACCCAAAACCTTCCTCACAGCGGTGAACGCTCAACTAAAGGCCAAAAGTGAGGCATTGTCAAGGGAGACCTTAGGAAGAAGAAAGTTATTAAGAAAGAAGAGAAAAGATAAGATCCCAAGTTTAATGTGACCGGGTGGGGTGTGCTGTTGGGTGTCTTCGGCAGTATGCTCCGGTGAGGTAGCACTATAAATCGGCAAAAGTCCCGGCCTACCACAAGGAGACTTCACACAAACATACCGCAGCCTCCCAAAACATACATACGCACTCACCACACGCATACATGTCGCACGCACGGGAGGCCGTCCTTAAATGACCTTAGCTGTTAATAGGACGTTAAACAAAATAAACCAAACCAAATCTTACGATCATGCAATGGGGCAGCAGGTAAAATTCTTTCGCCCTACCCGCAGGGCAGAACCAAGGCAAAACTGTTTGACCTCTGATCCCTATACTAGGATGTGTGACACCCTATACTATATGGATTCTGGTTTGTCTTGCCTAGGCCTACATTTAGGTGTGTATGTGTGCTCCATTGAGTCAGACGTTTTCTTTTCATAAGAGACCAAAAATATTTATCTTATACAAATACACTATGTTAACCAAGGCATAACTGTTTGACCTCTGACCTTTATACTAGGAGGTGCGACACCCTATACTATATGGATTCTGGTTTGTATTGCCTAGGCCTACATTTAGGTATATATCTGTGTTCAATTGAGTCGGACATTTTCTTTTTATAAGACTCATACAATTTCCCTATACAAATACACTATGTGACATGGGGAAACAACTATTTGACCTCTGACCTATATACTAGGAAGTGTGACACCCTATACAATATGGATTCTGGTTTGTCTTGCCTAGGCCTACATTTAGGTGTGTATGTGTGCTCCATTGAGTCAGACGTTTTCTTTTCATAAGAGACCAAAAATATTTATCTTATACAAATACACTATGTTAACCAAGGCAAAATTGTTTGACCTCTGACCCCTATACTAGGAGGTGTGACACCCTATACTATATGGATTCTAGTTTGTATTGCCTAGGCCTACATTTAGGTATATATCTGGGTTCAATTGAGTCGGACATCTTTTTATCAGACTCATAAAATTTCTCCTATACAAATACACTATGTGACATGGGGAAAAACTGTTTGACCTCTGACCTATATACCAGGAGGTGTGACACCCTATACTATATGGATTCTAGTGTGTATTGCCTAGGCCTACATTTAGGTATATATCTGTGTTCAATTGAGTCGGACATTTTCTTTTTATAAGAAACATGATGTCTCCATATAAAACACATATCTTGGGCTAAACACTCAAAATACTGTGATATAACTTGAAAAGAGCACTCACCCTTGATGTCAATGCATGTTTATGTTGTATATAATAAAAGACATCTGTTTTGATTGAGTAAGAGGAAAATCAACTGAAGGGAGGTATTGAGCAAATGGCTTAAACTACGAGGCAAATTCAGAATTTTATTACAAAAGTTACCAAGATTGAGATCCCTCACCAAGGCAGTAAATGATTCTTCAAATATACTCTGTCTGTGTATGTTATTTTGATACATTGCATTGATGTGATGTGAATACCCTGTTTTGCTGTGAAGTTATTATAAGAAGTGATCTTATGGTGGGACAAGGATTTCTCTGATCACTACTCCATGCCTGTTTTTGCACAGGTACAATTTTCTTTACCTTTGTACCAGGTGTCGCATCCATTATTACATGGATTCAAGTGTGTAGTGTGGAGAAGAATAACCACACAGAAAATTTCTTTCGTGTTAAACTTTTAAACTGATAAATGGGAGAATGCATCAGTAAGAGAGGAATAATTTTCTATAATATATTCTTATTAAAAACTTTTGTACTAATATGCTTGTTAATTACTGTACCAGACATGATTAACATTACCACTGTTTCATTGGACCATCCAAACGTTATCCCACAATCAATAACTTGATAAGGGAAAACCACTGCTGGCTGCATACATGTAGGTTCAACCTGTGAAAATATTATTGATTATGATAATTTTTAATTGATCAATTAGTTAAACACAACAGGTGGTAACTTCTGAGATATTTCAACCATTATTTTACACAGCAACACTGCATAATTAATCAATTTCAGTATACTGTAACTTATACATTGAAGATGTGTATTAATTGAAAACATGACAATGTGTTTACTGCATAAAATTAATTACTTAGTCTAATTTTTCATGGTAACAGATGAGTGTAAGACAAATTTACGGGCAGACAAAGTAATATAGGTTGATTATCATAACTTAAATTCTCCTTTACCACATTTTTTGGTCCATCCTCCCAAATGAAAGACAGTTCTGGATCTTCTAGTTTTCCAAATGGAAAAGTCTGTTTTTCCTGCAAAATTAACGTATTTCCTTTTGAAGTTACATGTATTTTG